>NC_133779.1:53039434-53067904 GCF_003597395.2 Chelonoidis abingdonii | reverse complement strand
CGTCGATTTGCGGCCACACTAACCCTAATCTGATATGGTAATACCGATTTTAGCGCTACTGCTCTTGTTGGGGAGGAGTACAGAAACCAATTTAAAGAGCCCTTTATATCGATATAAAGGGCCTCGTTGTGTAGACGGGTACAGCGTTAAATCGGTTTAACGCTGCTAAAATTGGTTTAAACGCGTAATGTAAACTAGGCCTCAGAGGACATAGGGATAGCACCTGAAAGCCTGTGAGGGGCAGATCCTTTTCCTCTTAGCCTGAAAGGCAGGAGCTAAGTGAGAAAACTGCTTAGGCAAAGATGAAAACATGCTAAAATTAAGTTTAAGGCAGTAGACAGCGAGCTTTGTTTGTAACCAGCTCTGTTCCTCAAATCTCCGTTCTTTGTTAAACTTCTGAGTTTTCCTATAAGCCATCTCTGAGCTGCTCTGTTGAAGCATAAAGTGACCCTCAGCTGGCCTGACAGGCTCGTGCCTCGTCTCTTTGGAGGCAGTGAACTTAGTTTCTGAGTGTCCCAGGAGGGGGACAGGGTGCAGGCTGTCTCTGGGGAACTGCAGGTCTGTGAATGTGACCTGCAAGGCAAGGAAAAGGCTGGCAGAGTCTCAAGGTGTTTGCTGGTGAGCAGGACAGCCTGGCGGAGCAGGGAGCTGACACATAGTCTAATCTCCAGCAAAGCTCACTCTTGCTAAGGCAGAAGGGTAACATCAAGACTTGTGGTTCTGGGTGTCCTGACCAGAACGGCAGAACAGGGACGTGGGCCTTACCCTCTCAGCTCCTGCACAGGGATCTCCCAGCTTCACTGCGGCCTCGCTTGGATTGAAGTGGAGCCAACTTGCTCTGATTCAAGCACCTACGGCAGTGGGAAAGGCAACACACAGCCCCAGGTCAAGCCACGGTCTCCAGCACAGAGCTATGTGTGAGGGTAGTGCCTAAGGGCCAGCAGAGAACAGGGCCCCATTGTGCACCTCAAACCCCTCATCCCCCCACACCCCAACCCTCTGCTCTAGCCCAGAGCCTCCTCCCACACCCCAAACTCCTCATCCCCCCAACCCAAGTCTCTGCTCTAGCCCTGAGCCTCCTCCCACACCCCAAACTCCTCATCCCCCCAACCCAAGTCTCTGCTCTAGCCCTGAGCCTCCTCCCACACCCCAAACTCCTCATCCCCCCAACCCAACTCTCTGCTCTAGCCTTGAGCTTCCTCCCACACCCCAACCCTCTGCTCTAGCCTGAGTCTCATCCCACACCCAAACTCCTCATCCCCAGCCCTCCCACAGAGCCCTCATCCCCCCACAACCCAACCCTCTGCTCTAGCCCGAAGTCTCCTCCCACACCCCAAACTCCTCATCCCCCCAACTCAACTCTCTGCTCTATCCCTGAGCCTCCTCCCACACCCTAACCCTCTGCTCTACCCCTGAGCTTCCTCCCACACCCCAAACTCCTTACACCCAGCCCCACCCCAAAGCCCTCACCCCCAGCTGGAGACTGCACCCCCCCGCATGCTCCACAGCCCTCATCCTCGCCCCCTCAGAGCCCCCACCCCCACTTTAACCCTCTGCCCCAGAACAGAGCCCCACACACACACTCCAAACCCCCTGCCCCCCCATCACCTCCATATGGGTGCACATACATTCATTCCATACATGGATGTAAAAAATTTGAGGGAACATGCTGGAGCTTACCAGCTACTAAGGCCACGTCTACACTTACAAGCTCACAGTGGCACCAATACAACTGTGCTTCTGTAAGATCGCTCGTGTAGCCTGTTATGCCGACAGGAGACAGCTCTCCCGCGGACATCAGAAAACCAACCCAACGAGCGGCGGTAGCTCTGTCAGCAGGTGAGCGTCTTCCACCAACAGAGCGCTGAGCACATGAGTGCTTATGCCCACAAAACTTATGTCACTCAGGGGGGTGTTTTTTCACATAAGTGCTAGTGTAGACATGGCCTGAAGTCTGCCAGAACAGTCCCAGCCAGAGACCTCAAGTCCTCCCCAGCCAGGCTTCCATTAGCACCTGTGTGAATAGAGGGGTGGGGAGAGTGCTGCTAACCAGAGTTCAGCAAATAATGGATGTTTTTATTTGGTGGCTGAACCAAATATTCTGCAGAAGAATCAGGTTGGAGTCGAACCAAATCCAATTCTAAAAACACAACTGTTGTCTGGGTGAAAAATTCTTGCTCTGGATTAACAAACATTTTGGTTGGCTCAAGTGAAATTTTGAGTGTTCCTTTTCAACTCAGCCATGTTCTGGTGTTTTTTACATAGGCTGAATTAGAAAACAAAACACACTTTCTAAATAAAAAACTGAAACAGATTAAAAAAAAATACACCTTTTTTTCAGCCCAAACTATTTGTTGAATTCAGCCTGAATCCGTCAAGAGTTAACGGTCTCCCCCCTCCCCTCCCAATTTGCTCCCAGTTCGGATGCCAACACAGCTGTTAGATGAGTGATACTCAGACTGAGATTCACGAGTGGCTCTTTCTTGAATGTGTCTCCTGCAGCTCTTTGCAGCACATGAAATTAAAACGCTGTGTGATGAATTAACAACCAGTCGGGATGCTCTTACTATGTTAACCACCATTTGTAGTTGATATAAATAACAACACTTGGTCAGTCATTTTGCTGAGAATATATGAAAACTAAATATTTCCCCTGTCATACTATTTAAATATGAAGAGTATTATTGTTGATTGCTAATTTGGGTCCTGACCTACTGAGGTCTGAGTATCACCACTGTCTTAGATGCATAGAACTACTGTGCAGGCCCTCCAGTTCCACCACTGACCAGCAGGGGGCAGGAAAGCTGCAGTCCACTCCACATCCTTGCAAGCCAGCCCCACCTTCCTCCTTCCAAATGTTCAGGGAAACTGAACTCAAAATCAAAGGGTTTATTTCCAGTTACAAATAGATAAAATTACACAAGTATTTTAAAGCAGTTTAAAAAGTGACTTTTACAGGGTCTCAGGCTTTCAAGTTAAGGTCTGGTAAAGTTTCTCTTGCTGAACTGTAATAAAAAGCGGCTGCACAGTTAAATCTGTCCAGCTGTTGGGAGAGGAGTCTGGCCTCCTGGAGAGCTCTTGCCATGGTGGTTACGCACTGTGACCCAACAAAGTGAAGGATTTGATTCCAGCTGCCATTATTCCTGGTAACCAATCCAGTCTGCTTTGGAGCCCCGCGAGAGAACAATACAGATTCCACGGACGAAGCACCATCTGCCGCAGCCTGGAAGCAGCCCCTTTCCTGCTCCCTTCAGACTGCAGCTCTGTCACTGCAACAGGCTCGTCCTCTACACATATTTCTCAATGGATCCAGATGTGTGGCGGTTCGAAACTCCTGCCATTCATACTGAGGTTGGGGTGACCAGATACTGGATAAATTAGGACACTTTTTTTTCTGTGTGTGGGGCGGAGTGGGAAATGGATGGACAGCAGGGGATGTAGTTGCATATATAAGACAAAGCCCCTAATACCGGGCCAATCCCAATATCGTCAGGACATCTGTTACCCTGATATAGGATCTGTAGGTGTGTCTGCCTAGCTCAGTGCTCAGGAGGCACCTACAACAGGCATTTAAAGGCTGAGTGTTCACGGATCTAGCCACTCACTTTCTTCCCATTCAGCCCTACAGGTCTGAGTCTCATTTGCACTAAGGCCCCTTCACACCACAGGTTCTTAATGTAAGTGGGAATAACAAGGCACCTACACACCTTTAGCCGTCTCACCCAGTCACCAGTCGAACAGCTGTTTGCCCTGTAGAGCATCTTCCATGCAAAGCGTGACCCAAGAACTAACAACGTGAAAGCTGACTGCATCTTCCTTACCAAGCAGGAGCAGCTGCTTGGCCACACCAGCCAGAGTTGGGTGCACCGGCGTTGCTGTGGGGAGTGCAGGGTGAAACAGCACAAGGCGACTCAACGCCAAGCCTTTACAAGCGCCTGCCTTGAGGAAAGGCCCAGAACCTCTCCCTCGAGAAAGCCAAATCCACCCCACAACTCTGAACAGCAAGAGCCTACAGAGCATCGCTAGGTCTTACCGTGGCCCCCTGCAGCTTTCGGATATGGGCCACGGCAGGGTGTGAACTCCGTCTCCATGCTGTGCCAGCCAATCTGGTTTACATCAACGTTTGACCCAAAAATGCCAGACAGAACCAAGCTGTTCTGAAAGGCTCTCTTGACCCTGCCAAACTGGGCTGAAACAGAGCTCAAACAGGGCCGTAAATCAGTGGGAAGAAATTCTCAATTTCTTCTGGACTGGATTTTCTCTGCTGCCTCACACCCAAATCACAGGCCAAGGGAGAGGTGGGCAAGTCCCCTTAGATCTCGTTGCTATGCCCTAATCCCTTCTCATCAATCACCTCTTGCTCCAGGGAGATGTAGAATTCAATCTGTTCAGACACCACAAAGATGACATCCTGACACACTAGTACAGCAGTGACAGTGGGGGCAGGGATGGGGACACCACGCAACAATCTTCAACAGTCACAAAAAATATACCTGCGTTCCCTACATTCAGTGCTTTAGCATAACGAGGGCTTCCCAGCCTTCCACTTCTGGCAACATAAAACCCTCCGACAGGCTTAAGTGGCACTGTGGTGCTGCAAAGGCCTCACACTGGCCTGCCGCATGGGCTGAATTTCACCCTCCTTGGGGAAGCCCGGTGCTAGAGGATATCCCCACAGCAGGGCGAGCAATCTGCAATGCCAGCAAGTGGCAGGGGAGCCCCTCTGCTGGGTGTGCTCAGCAGCTGGGTCTGTCGTCTGTCGCTCTTAGGAAAATAAGATTGGCTTATGCAAAGTCACCTGTAGTGCAGTGGGCAAGACTCCAGCCCCATGACTCTATGGGACAAGGAGAGTCTAGAACATGACTAAGAAGGCACTAGGTGAAACTTTAAAAAAAAAAATAGTTAAAATCGCAGTGAGTTACAGTAATTCACACAGAACATTTACAGCAGTTCATAAGGCAAGGGGCAGGACGTCAGCAGGAGAGGGGGAGCCAATCCAGGGCCAATGTCACACCAGGAAGGACGAGGTCTGTTTGAATTCTCCCTGGGGGAGTGAAAGAAAGACACAGTGAATTCCCACGTACATGAATTACAGCGAATCCTTCAAAACAAACCTGCTCTCTCTGCCCCCATCCCCGAGCCCCTCGGGGAGAAAAGCTCATGGTGCTGCGTGGCCAAGGAGAAACAGCAAGTTCCAGCAATGAGGACACTGGGCTGGGAATCAGGAGACCCGGGTCCCAGTCCCCGTTCTGCCTCCCACCTTGAGCAAGTCACCTGTGCTTTCAGCGCCCGTTTCCTCTCCCACCGTGTTTGTCTAGCCTGTCTACCTAGACTGAACTCTTGGGGGCAGCTCTAACGCCGCAGCCACCACTAAGTGGCTCAGCAGGAGAGCACTGGGTTTTCTGGGGAGAAGCACAGACTAGGTTGCAGGTGAAGTTATGTTTATGGGCTCAACCTCTCTCATCGCAAAGCTGCCAGGTGTCAGGGAAGAGCTGGCTGTTCACTTAGGAGAAACTTGACCTGGCAACACCCCGTTATTCCAGCCCTGTGAGAGAATCAACTTTGCAACTTCTCTGCCAGCCTATCTCCAGCACCATTCCATGTGTCTAGCATGCAGGGTTTGGGTCTTGTCAAGTACACATCCCTCTGTGCCTTGTGTGGAGCCCATGGGAGATCTACCTGTGTTCTGGGGAAGTGGCCTGAGTGGCTGCACCACTTGACAGAGCAGAACACACCAGTGGCATATACGTAATACCTAAGCCAAGGATCCCAAGCTGTTAAACAACTGAATCACCACAACGACGTATTATACCCATTTAACAAATGCGTAAGTGGAGGCACAGTAGGTGTAAGGGATCAAGTTGGGAACAGAACTAACTCCCAGATCCTGACTCTGGCTTTTACCACTAGCAATAACTCCTGTTTTCCCTACCCCAGACCAGCAAATGGTGCTGGGCTCGCAGCAAAGACAGAATTTTCCTGACATTTTTGTGCAAAAAGTCCCAGCTAAGTGGCTCCGAAGTCCCATTTTCAGGAGTGGTGGAGGTGCTTGGGGCCAGGTTTTTAATGGCATTTAGGTGCCTGAACATGCAGATAGGCACCAAGGGAGATTTCCAAAAATACCCAGGCACACACCTGCATCTTTAGGCACCTACATCCTTTAGAAATCCGGCCTGTGGGCTCTTAAGTACCTACATCACTTTTGAAAATAGAACTTCGGTGCTTTTGAAAGTGTTACCCTCCCTCCGTCTGATGACAGACAAAAGACTCAGCGTGCAGACACCACTTCCCGCGTCCCAGTCTCCATCTGACTCTCAGAATGGCCTCTGGCTGATTGTTTAATTACATTCCAGACTCTAAAAATGAGTCTTTTATTTCTCACTGCACTGATTAGTCATTCGATTTACACTCTTGCATTGGAGTTTCACTTTGAGGGCCTCTGCCTATTTAGCACATGAGTAAGGTTAGTCGGGATCATAGCATAGCATTACTGAAAGCTCCTTGGTTTAATGGCTTGCATGGCCAAGCAATGCACTGGAGCTCCCTTACCCCACACTCTGTGTCTGGGGGAATGGTTTTCATTTTAAAAATCGGGGGCTTTAGCTCTTTAATTCTATGCAACATTAGCAAGCTGCACCATAGCTGCCAGACTGACCAGTTCTCTAACTGGGGGGGAGAAAACTAACAGCTGCCCTGCTTTTCTGGCCTCAGTCTCTGACTCTAGAATCACCTAACACAGTCGGGAACGATGCCCCATTGGAGACCTTCGTGCACATTTGGCTCGGTATCAAAGGGCGACTCGAGGTTGTGAAAGGAGTGAAAGTTACAGAGCCAGCACAGCAGGTTTTCGCTGGGTGGGCTGTGGGTGGAGGCACTAAAAGGAGATGCATTTACACGTCTCTCGCCAGCACTGATCATGCCTGACTAGCACCTCAAAATGTAAACGCTGGGTGGGGGTGGCGGCGCTGCAGTGTTAGACTGAGCAGGGCGACTCTATAGACAGTCTCGTGGCAAGAGAGAAATCCTCCCCGCTGGAGATAATATGTCAGGACTGTCTCTGTATCGAGGGGCCGGTCGCACCGGCAGTGCTGGGGAGGCACTTGGAACTCCTTGCTAAGTGGCAGGTTCCACCCTTGTGAACTCTCAAAACATAAGATGAGTTTCTCTAGTTTAGAGCTGCACCATTTTTAGCTCAAGCCTTAGAGGAGAGGCATTGGTGAGAATCAAATGTACACCGAACAGAAGGTCTCACAGGCCCAACAGTGACTGATGGGCTCTGATACACAGGCTCCTCCAGCAAATCTGGCCAATTCTGAAGAGTGGAACACCAACTCCCACCACACCCAGAAGAATTACTGTCTGGGATGCTGGGGAATCTACCTACCTGACTTATACGGTAATTATCTAAGTAATTGCTCTGGCACAAGTCATCACAGTATCTGAGCACCTCAGGGTTTTTCATGCATTTATCCTCACAGCCCCCAGGGGCAGGGCAGGGCAGTGCTTTTATCCCCATTACACAGGGAACTGGGTACCTGAGGCACAGATCCACAGAAGTACTTAGGCTCCATTTCAGTGGAAGTTATGAGCCTCAATACCTTGATGGGTCTGGGCCGGAGAGACTAAGGCCAGGTCTACGCCAAAACGTTAAGTCGACCCAGCTGTGTTGCTCGGAGGTGTGAAAAATCCACACCTTGAGCCATGTAGTTAAGCTGACCTAACACCTGGTGTAGACAGCGCTAGGTCGATGGAAGAACAGCAGCTAGCTGTCTAACTGTAGACACCAATGTATGACCGTGGGCATGTCTCTGAGGCTGAGTGTGACAGAGCGAGGAATTGAATCCAGGTCTGCCGAGTGCCTGGTTAGGGCTCAAACCACTGGGCCATCCTTCCTCTCAAGGTCAGAAAGTCTCGGTGCAAGTCACTAGCCAGGAACTGACACGGGGCTGGCAACACATGGACAAGCTTCGAACCATCAGCTATGTCCAGCAAATGAACCGAGCTTGTCAGATGAAGTGTGTATCCACCAGTTTGTCCTTCCCTCCACAGACGTGGCTGGCCTTGGGCGAGGTGCATCTCAGATGCTCCATAAAGTGCACAAGCCATGGGCAGATCACTGCTGTAACCAGGCTCTGTAGCTGGGTTACACTCTGCCCCTCTCAGGGGTTGCCAAAGCCTGCAGGCCGTTTGATCGCAGCCCTGACACTCAAGAAGCCAGGAACAAAGTTCTTTCTTTGGGGACATAAGACTTTCCGGGATGCCAGAGCAAAGCCGCCTGGCTGGCGGTTCTACTTACGTCACTCCGGTTGGACGGCTGGCTGTAGATAACTTGCTTATTGGTGCTGCTAAAATGAGAAAGAATTAAACTAAGACACTTCACAAGGGCGGGTCGCTCCTCAGACCACACCCCAAGCACCAGCTGTGCCACTGTACCCCACCAGTGTCGGCCAGACAGCCAGCAATGTTGGGGAAGCAAGTTAGCAGGCAACTGAGGTTAACCATCAGGCTACATCAAACTTCACACCAAAAGATAGACGGAAGGTGCCTGATTTGCCCCTTCTTTCCCAACCCCTACCAGGCAAGGCACAGCCTCCCCCAGCTCTGGTAGGAGAGATGCTTTACAGACTGGCCTCTTCCTTCCATCCCTATTTCCTCATCCGATACCCAGCACGCCGCAAGGACGGGATTGGGAGAGCAGCTAAGGGGCCTAGTCCTGATACCCAGCCTGCTTTGGGTGCCAAGGATCTCTTCAGTCCCCATGTTAGAACCAGCTTGTAACTTGGTATAATCAGGCCATGTGGCACAGAAGTGAGGGTTGAGGAGGGTCAGGACAGGGGGGTATTGGCAGAGCTGGAAGAGGAGTCCAAACATTGTTTGTAAATGCTTTTTCTGTCTGAGTGCTTTGCTTATTAGGAAGGAAAGGTGATCTTTTGTCTAAGGAATGGGGTTAGAAATCAGCTAGAATGCAGGTCACCCATCTATCTGTGGGCTTTTGTCCCCTGTTGTGTAATATCTGAGTGCCTCTCGACACCCCTGTGAGACAGAAGAGCGAGGAGGAGCTGGGGCATCACCATATTTGGGGTCAGGAAGGAATTTTCCTCCAGGGCAGATTGGCAGAGGCCCTGGAGGTTTTTCGCCTTCCTCTGCAGCATGGGGCACGGGTCACTTGCTGGAAGATTCCCTGCACCCTGAGGTCATCAAACCACAATTTGAGGACTTCAATAACTCAGACACAGGTTAGGGGTTTGTTACGGGAGTGGATGGGTGAGATTCTGTGGCCTTCGTTGTGCAGGAGGTCAGACTAGATGATCATAATGGTCCCTTCCAAACTTAAAGTCTATGAGTCTAAGTGGGGGGCTGTGGATCAGGTACCTGAGCAGAGCTGTGGAGGGGGGAATTTGCAAGCTCATGCAGGTGCTATTCGCTCCTGTGACGTTGACTTCTTTTGGATAAGGGGAAGGAGACTATGCGTGGCCTGACCTAGAGGCAGCATACTGCCCTGCTCAGACTCTTCTGCAGCCTTTTGCTCACCACGCCAGCAAGGGGTGGGGACACAAGACAGCACTGCCATCTGGGGAACAGGGGAAGACAGTGCTCCACCAAGATGTCACTGCTGACCCTTTTGGGTGGGGAAAACTGCACTATGGAGGCTTAGTCCTTGTCTTCGGCTGGAAGATGCTGCTGGAATAGAGCTAGGACAGTGTGGACCTTAGAGGGTAGGTGCAACCCATGGTGGGGACTGCAGAAACATGTGCCCTAGTCCAAGAGGAAAGGTTAAAGTCTCCCCACTGTTCCTGACCCAGAGATCCCACCTGGCGGGGGGGCCAGCAATGTGTCACACAGCAGCTACGCTGGGGCACAGTGGGGTGCGGGGAAGAGCTTGGCGAATCCGCTGGCACCTTGCACTCTACCCGCAGGCTGCATTTAAACTGCCAGGAGGAGATGGCAGAATCTGGCTAGTCCTGGTGCCCCAGGGGAAGACTCTACCCACTCCACAATGCTCGAAGGACCTCCGCAGGCCAGGAGCACAAGAGGGGTGGAAGAGGCTTGGAGGATGGACAGAAAACAAGGCACACACTTGAACAAAGTACAAAGTTCCACTTACTCTCTTCTCTCTGGAAGGGAAAAAGAAAGAGAATGGTTAAATGTTGGCAGCCGAGCAACACGTCCCATTTCCAAGGGGTGGCATCCTGGCACTGCTACAGTGGGCAGCAACACAGGCTTCCATGGGGCCACGCTGCTTTCAGAGTGTACTCAATTGGCTGGGCCAAGAGCAGACAGGTCACATGCGCACGGGGATGCGCGATAGATTCACGGAAGGGGGGAGCACAGGCCTGACCATGACGCAGCCAAGCAAGCTCTGCACCACAGCCTGCAATGCTCCATCTTGAGTCAAAGGCAGCTTGATGGAGAGCTGCCCAACAGGGTCAAGAACTCCGCAGTCAGCACCTTGTCATTGAAAGGGGTAAGGCAGCCAAAGTTTGCTGCATCACAGGTAGCCTGAGCCCATTGCGCAGGTGCCCCTTCACAGAGAAGGTGCAGGGAGCAGAGACCCCCTTGCCATGCAATGGCTTCTCCCAATAGCTTCAGCAGCAGCCAAGGAACTACCTAGGGTCATGGGGGTGGCTGAGCGCAAGTGGAAGGGGAGAGGTATGTTCGCAGCCCAAGTGGGTAGCTTAATACTTACTGCTGAAAAAGCCACGACGGTAGGCGAACCAGATACCGAAGGCAACCAGTGCCAGCACGATTAGCAGCACGACCACAGCTGCCACAATACCGCCCACATTGACTTCAGCTGGGTGAGAGAATGACATCAGTGTGGCTTGCGGAGATCTTACGTGGACAGATCCCCCTGCATGCCACAGGATCCCAAACGCTTTCACATCTGCAACTGCCCCCGTGGGAGAGTGACACCAGCAAAGGATTTAACCTGTCTAGTTGCAGTCACCAGGGGAGACTGGACCCCACCTTCCTTCAATGGCAATCACGCTGTGTCAATTGCCTTTAATGGATTTAAGCAGCTAGGGGTGAGGAGCCTGCACTGGGGAACCCAGCCGGCACTGTGTGGGGCACAGATTGGGAAGCTGGCGGGGGTGGGGAGAGGGAGAGGAGGGATGTTCTGTCATTATAACCCTGCTGCTGTCCCATTCATGGCTCCCTTCACGCTAAGACAGCTCCCAGCCTGCTCCACCTCCCATTAGCTCCCAGCCTGCTCCACCTCCCATTTCCTCCTGCCTCGCAGTCACCAGCCCCTTGCCACACAGCTGGAGTCAGTGCTTGGTGCTAGCTGCTTCCACCCATCGGGCAGCCTAGCCTGGGATGAGCCTGCGAGCCACGCCAAGGGCTGCCAGGCCTCACCCCTCCCCGTTCTGCTGCTTTGTGGTTGGTTCCAGTGAGCTGAGCCCTGCCCTGACATGAAGTCAACAGGCATTCAGAGGGGAACTGGCTGTGGCTTGGGAAGGGAGCACTGGCATGGACCTGGCACCCGAAGATCTGTAGTCTTCTGAGCTCCACTGTATGGGTCTAATGTTGCGAACAGCTAAAACCAGACCAAGGGTGGAAAACAGGATGGCTTGGGCAGCTCCAGGGAATGGGGGCTGATGGCACGGTAGCTTTTCAGAGGAGGAGATGGTTGGAATGCTTGTCACCGGCGCTTGGCCCAGCAAATACCTATCCCCAACCTCAGTCACTCCCAATCCCAGGGTGCACTAGGCTAGGGTCGGCGCCTCTTCTGGGTCTGTCTGTACCGAGACCCTGCTCTGGAGATCATGTAGGAGACAGGACACGCCAAGAACCACTTGTCGGCTCTCAGGGAACTCAGTTCCCTGCAAAGGTTGCTCTTTTAGCAGGGAAGCCCAATGGGCTTCTGGTTCCAGGCTCTCCCCAGCCCCTGCAGCAAAGCACATGCCTGTTTTCCCATCAAGAGGCTTGGGCACTGTCCAACCTTTAATCTATCATAGCCAGTACAGGGAGTAGCTGCAGGAGGCCAGGGAAGGGACAGTGACAGCACTGGCTATTGTAAGCTTGCAAGTGACTTCCAAAGAGCCCAGCGCGGACATGCGCACGCAACCACCCACCCACACGCAGGCTCTGCAAGTCCCCATTTCCTTACTGGCTTCCAAGTGAATGACTTCAGATTTCTGAGCAGTCCCAACGTTGTTCTGAGCCTCGCAAAAATAATCCCCCGTGTCGAAGCTGGTTACGGGCTCAATTGTCTGGAGTGGGAAAGAAGGCGTGAGAGAGGCATGGACAGAGGCGTGAGCTCCCCACGAGTCAGGCAGCTCCTTCCCCAGCACATACCAGCACTCCTGTCTTGGTATCGATCGTGTAGGAGGAGTTCCTGAATTTCTCACTGGTCTTGGGATTGGAGGGCATCAGGATGTTGTCCCTGTACCATTGGAAGGTAGGGGGTGGAGAGCCATCTGTTTCCGTGCATCTCAGCACAGCTTTGTTCCCGATTGTCACCGAGGTGGGCACCTTGGCAACGGGCTTGGAGGGTGGCACTGCCAGTGGAGAAGGCAAAGAGGCACATGTTAAAAATGACCTTACAGATCTTTGAACCCATCGCTGTGACCCCCTGCCCTAAACACATCCAAGACACGGTCATTTGCATTTGTTAAGGTGTGCTTATTAACCCATGGCTGACTGGATTAGACTAGAGGACCTGCTCAGTGACACGAAGGCAAACAAATGTCCAGCTCATTTTAAGGGAAGTAAATGGTAAGCAGCATCCATGTCTAGCTTGATAGTTGGTTGACTCTTGAACTAAGTCAGTGGCTGGGCCCTCTTCCATTGGCAGGGCTTTCTTGGCACTGCTCCAGGGCTGATCAGTGACATTCCAGAGCTCAGGCCAGCATAACTGTCATTCCCCAATAATACACCTTTAATTGCGATGGGGAAGGAGTGAAAAGCGGTTCCTTCCTGACCCATGCAGAGATCCTGTGCTGCCCTGAAGCTTGATTATATTCATGTCGGCACAACTACAAGTAGCAGTGGACTTTTCTTTAAAATCCAGCCACACTATCGTCTTGATCTCCTGGGACACATTCCACAGACAGCAGCAGTTCCTTGTGTGGGTTCTGAACTAGCTGCACTTTAATTCAATAGTGGATTAATGGCACTCACTGGGCTGGATCTTTCATTGCCCTGCTCCCTGGGAAGCCATTTACACCACAGTAATATGGGTGTGGAATGCAACTAAACCAGAGCAGCTCTTGGGGTTCTGGTGCAAACGACTGTACGAAGAGCAGGGAGACAGAATCAGGTGCCCGGCATTCAACATAAATGGCAAGTGCACGTGAGGAGAAATGTCACTGACCAGAAATTAACGCTTTGACTACGAGCTCTGCCGCTGGCAGTAGCCACCTTGCTGACAGGTGAAAGGTGCGACGCTGGCTGTGTGAGTGAAGCCAGTGTCCATCCCACTTTGACAGAGCAATTTGTCAATACAAAATGTTTGACCAGAACTGCTGTGATCCTGAAGGAAGGAAACAGTTTGGTCCAACACTGGGCTCCCATTTGGTGACTGATTTCGCAGCACTGGTGAAAGGTGCTAGACTGACAGCATTTGTGAGTGAGGCTCTAGGTACAGCCACAGAACAGGTACTGTAAAAGTAGTGCAATCTCCCCCTCTAATCTTTTGCCAGGGACCTCAGCCCAGCCATGAAGAGACCATTTCTGGGGTGAGGACTCGTCAGTCTCCATTGATCTCTACAGACAACACACCCAGGGTTCAGATCGGTGCTGACAGTGAGTCTTCAAGATGAGAAGTGGACTGACAGCACATCTGTATGAAGGGGATCTCTGCTTAAATGCCATTAGCACATAATGCAAGAGGAAGCACGGACTTGCCCATGTCAGCAGGGGGAACAGTTACAGTGTCAGATTTCCTGAGCGTGTGTTACAGAAATAACGGTGCCCCCGTGTAGCTAGGATTATTTCTTCACTGCCAAATAATAGGCTACGCATTGACCCGTGTGAGGCATTCCTCAAGAACCAGTTGTGTTCAATAGTTCTGAAGATGCAGAGCCAAAAAAACTGGAGTCTTTTGAAACCATTGGATAATCCGGGCACTAGGCTTTCCCCAGGGCACCCCTTCAAACCTGGCTAGCTTGATTTGATTACAGGATACTTGCCACTGCCCAAAGCAGCCCTATTCCATGGCTCTATTCCATCAGGACTGACGCTGCTCTCAGGAAGGCCCTAAAGCTCCATTCATGCACCGCTCTGGCCCTGCAGGTCCATGGTCAAGGGACATGCAGGAGAATTTCAGATAATCAGGTTTAGACGATTGAGGCTTCCCTAGAGTCTAAGTCCAATGTGGAAAGAGTCTTGTTTCAGGGATCTCAGGCTAGTTTGCGATCCACTGATGATGCCATTGTGTGCGGAGAGCAACATTGTTCAAATAAGCCATTGGGCTCTTAGTAGGGAAAAACAATACCCTCCTTGTGGCAGAAGTCAGTGGTGAGGCTCCCCAGTCTGTGCCATGCAGGTTACAAGTTCATAGTGCTCCCTTCTGATCTTCAACTCAATGAAAACACACTCCTTGCCCACAGTTGGCAACATGCCCCCAGGGGTCCCCTCTCTCCGAGACTAGAAACCATGGAACTTTTAGCCATGGCAACCGGTCCCAAGCTGTAATTACAGAACGGCATTAGTACCTTGGACGATGAGGTCAACTTCTGACTTTGTTAGTTGGCTAGTGCCCCCGCTTCCAGTCCAGAGGACCTCGCAGGCATACTTCCCCGTGTCCTTCCGAGTCACCGAAGTGAAACGAATCCCCGTAGGTGTGTACTGAACACGCTCTTTGTAGGGGTCTGCAGAGAAAGGGGAGACACTGAGAGGCTGAGAGCACTCAGAGGTAGAGAAATACTAGTGAGAGCCAGAATAAGCTGTTGGTGTAGAGAAGGGGAGGAAGGGCAGCCCCAAGAACCAGCCTCATAGTAGAGAGCAGGGTAAGAAAAGCTGATTAAATGGGGTTCTGTTCAGTTCGAATACAACAAGAGGTCTCCCCATTGCAGAATGAAGCTACACACCCTTATATCCAATAGTCAACCCAGCCCAATCACAGCTGGCTGGGGGCTGAAGGGGTTTGTTGCAAGGTTTAAGGGATGGGTTCTGTTATGCTATGCTGCTGGCAGAAATGAACTAGTTAGTGAGGAGATTATTCCACCCCATTTCTTTCCTCATAGCTCTTCCCACTAGTGCTCAGTGCTTTTCAAGAAATTAGTTAGCAGTGGTAAAGCTGATTCCAGGCAATGCGATCTACAACGCCATGTGGGGTTACACCAGTCACATTAAAAAATTGTTCTCAAACTGTTCAGCAGACATGGCTGAGAGACAAAAGGAGTCAGCAGAAGGCGAGGAAGCCATCGCTCAGACAGAGGACACTAAATGGCTGGTTGGTTCTCGCCTGTCTTTGTAACACCTCAGGACATCCGTACACCACACCTCAGCCATGGTAGCACCAGTGCATGCTGGGATTCCTGAAACACTTACCCCACAGGGTGAAGCTCTGTTACTAGGAGAAGGCGCTCCTGGCTAATTTCCAGATGTGAAGCACTGCATTGTGGGAAAGTAGTTGAATCGGGGTAACTGCTGCCCATGTCTGTGGCTTCCTGCCCATACTGGGAAGTTACAGACTGAACTGGTTCAGAAGGACCCAAATTACAGACTTCACTTCGGATCAGAGCGGATAAAATCAATTATTTAAAAAAAGGTTTTTAATTTAAATTGGATACAGAATTATTTTCAAAAATAAATTTCAAATTATTACAACCTGTATTAAGGCCAAACTTACTAACGTCTATTAAAATAATTAAAATTAAATTTTTTAAAAGTGAACAGTATGTTCACTACTGAAGTTTTAAAGAAAGTCAGATCACTGAAGTGGTGGAAGTCACATGCTAAAGTCTTGAAATCAGAGTTTACTGACATGCTGAGCCAACTTTGGACAGCAGTAGCTTCTTCTGCACATGAAGAGAGATTTTTTTTTCCCATTTCAGTTTATTAACTAATTCATCTGAATGACTAGTTCATTCATTAAACCAATTGGGAGCTGAAAAGGCAGAAAAACTTGTTTTCTTCTTGCAGTCTATGAATAAAAAGTAGCTGTGAGAGAATGAGATCTACTAGCTCTAAAATCTTGTCTTGGTGACCAGAAACAATCAGTTCAATTCGCTAAACTACAGATAATACTTTCTTTGTTTAACAAATCAGTTTTAAATGCTAAACATACTGTCAAACTTTTCTTATTTATCCAGTGCATGGAAGGTAGTTTTATTTAACTGCTTAAAAATGTTTATATGCTGATTTTGTGCCTTTTTATTTGAATTCCAATCTCTTTCCAAACAGAGCTTGACACAAATCAATCACAAAAAATGTTAATCAAGTAAATAAATGCATAATTCCCCATTTTCAAACAATAAAAAATGTAATCTTTAAGAATTTGAAGAAATGTATGTTACGTTATATAATTGCTTAACTAAATATGGATCCACCTGGTTAGCAAACAGCACCAGCAAACTTAGGGTAAAACTCTATTTAGTTGCAAATGAACATATTTTAATGAATACCAGTTACTAAAAATCAATGCTTCTTTAGAAAAATAACCAGAGGGTGGAAGCAGCCTCCCGATTCAACAGGTAAACTATACTCATAGACTCATAGGTCAGAAGGGACCAATATGATCATCTAGTCTGACCTCCTGCACAAGGCAGGCCACAGAACCCTACCCATCCACTTTTATAACAACCCCTAACCCATGACTGAGTTATGTTTTCCTCAAATGGGTGTCTCTATCCTCCCGAAGTGACCCATGCCCTGCGAAGAAGGCGAAAACTCCAGGCCTCTCGCATCCGCCCTGGAGGAAAATTTCCTCCCGACCCCTGTATGGCGATCAGTTAAACGCCTGAGCATGTGGGCAAGACTGCACGCACCAGGAAAGGTCTCAGCAGGTCATCCCATCCAACATCCCCTCACAGCCCTTGACTTATCTGCTGATAATCCAAGATCAATTGCCCAAATTAAACTATCATCCATCATCCCTCCATATACTTATCAAGCTTAGTCTTAGCCAGACAAGTCTTTTGCCCCCACTACTTCCCTTGGAGGCTGTCCCGAACTTCACTCCCCTAATGGTTAGAACCTTCGTCTAATTTCAAGTCTAAACTTCCTATATCCAGTTTGTACCCATTCGCCTTGTGCCTACATTAGTACTAAACTAAATAATTCCTCTCCCTCCCTAACGTTAATCCCCCTGTATATTTATATAGAGCAAGCATATCCCCCCGAGCCTCTTTTGGCCGGCACAAGCCAAGCTCTTTGAGTCTCCTTTCATAAGGCAGGTTTTCCATTCTAAGAAAGAGCAGGGGAAGGGCTCCCTCGTAACTACATCCCACTCTCTCCCTCCCTCGTTCTCCCCAACCCTTGCTCATTTTCACTAAACTGGGGCAGAGGATTGGAGTGCAGATGGGGTGCATGCTCTGGGTGGGATGGGATGAGGGCTTTTGGGCACTGGACGGGCTCTGGGCGGGTCGGGGGTTTGGAGTGTGGGGGGAGGCTCAAGGCTGCGTCGGGGGGGGGTGCAAAACGCAGGGAGGTGAGGGTTCTGGCTGGGGTGAGGCTCTGGGGTGGGGCCAGCATGAAGGATTTGGCTGCTGAAGGGAGCTCCCTGGAGGAGTTCAGGGTGCGGGTTCCAGACGGTGCTTACCTCAGATGGCTCCGAAGTGGCAGCATGTCCCTCCAGCTTGGGGGTGACCAAGGTGTCTCGTGTGCACCCCCGCAGCTCCATTGGCCGTGGTTCCTGGCCAATGGGAGCTGCAGAACCCCGGCGCTTGTGGAGGGACAGTGCACGGGGTCCTGTGGCTGTCCTGAGCGGAGGGACATGCCAGCCACTTCTTGGGAGCTCGCTACGGAGACTGCTAGCCCCACTGCACTGCCAACTGGACTTTTAACGCCCCGGTCAGCGGTGCTGACCGGGCCCCAGGGTCTCTTTTTGACTGGATGTTCCAGTCGAAAACCGGACACCTGACAACCCTACTACAGAGTTGGCTCTGTCTTGCAGGCGGGCCTGGCTTCCTAACCAGGCATTGTTGACCTGGTGCATGTGCTTGTAGCATCACTCGGATTTGGCACCTTGATTAGACAAGGCAACTTGTAGTGCCGCTACCCATGCACCAGGTGGCAACACCAGGGCAGGAAGACAGAAGCTATGTTGCAGGATAGGTGGAGGGCGCTCACTTCACTGCAACCTATTTTCCCCCCTTCCCTTTCCCACCCATGCCCGCTGGGGCCTCCCATTCACACTGGGCTGGAAAAACAATGTATTTCTGTTTTGCCCCTTGTTTCATGATATCTGTGGGGGCAGTGAACCCATCAATCGATGCCGAAGCCACCACTGAATAACTAAAAAGTACAAATGCAAAACAAGATAAAAATCGATAATTCAAAGCGCTCTGATTAAGCAATCCACCTGCCTCAGATGCTGCAACCAGCTGGATAACTATGTACTTATCCCACACCTGGCCCAGAGACCAAAAGGGGCCCTCAGAATTCCGTACAATGACTTCACGTACTGTGACTTTCCCATCAACTAAGACAGCGCTACTGTGAAGAGCATCTTTCAACTTCCCGGACTTGGGGATGTTCGCTGTTGGCGATGCGTAGCAGCCACAGGGTATTTCATTGCTGGAAAGGCAAACCAGCAATAAGTCGGCATTGCACTGCACCCCAAAGGTAATGTACAGGTAATTAAGGTCCTATAGTCAACACTTGGCGAGCTAAGCCACAAACATATTATTTCTTAAATGGACGGAGCAGATTTCATTTACATCATGACCATTACAATGAGTGTGGAAGAGATCATACTTCTGATCCTGAGGGTTGGAAAATGCCTACAGTGAGAGGCTTAAAGAGCTGTTTAGTTCATTGAAAAGAAGATTGCGAGGTAACATAATTATGGCATACAAGTACATTCTCAGGGGGAAAAAATACCAGGTACTAAAGGACTCTTGGGTACAGAAAGGCAGAAGAACCACCAATGGCAGGAAAAAGCCAGACCTGCTCACAATACTGTACTGTTTTTAAAAGAGTGATTAACCATTGGAACCATCCAGGGAAGAGATGGATTCCTCAACTCTTGATGCCTTCACATCCGGCCTGGCTGCCTTGCTGGAAAGAGATGCTTTAGCCAAACAAGTGATTGGGCTCAATATAAGGGTAAGTGGGTGAAATTCTCTGGTCTGTGTGATGCAGGAAGTCAGAACAGATGATCTAATGGTCCCTTCTGGCCTTAAAAATCTACCATTTCTTGAGGGCCCCCATCTTAAAGTCACATGGGTCTGAAAATGCAGCCAATTGCTGACATGCAATACTAAAATCACTGGAACAAAAACATTAATGAGCTTTTTTGTTCACTTTGTGCATTTGGCAGCACTTTGGGTATAGTCCGTTTCAATGCTGCCTTGTCTGGTCAGTTTATGTGGGTCTTTCAATCAGCAAAAGGGCAGAAATTCACTTATGAAAACTTAAAACAGGAAATTGATTCTGAAGCTGCAGAAACTAGCAGGGACAAGTATTGTACCTAAATCTACTGGGAACTCTGAGATTTACTAGATTACAAATCAGTGTTCCTGTAAGTGTCAATCCAAAATTAACAATAAATTAGAAAACTGACATCATATTGACAGCCCAAAGCAGAGTGGAGCTACGGTTCCGCTCCTTCTTGAATGCCTGGGAAACTGGACATGGAGTTATCACTGGCAACTAACATTTTAAAAAAACAAAATAGAGGTAAAATTTTCAAAACATGCCTAAATGACTTAGGAGCTTTTAAATCACTTAAAGCCAGATTTTCAAAGGTATTTACGTACCTAAAGATGCAGGGAGGCACCTACTGGGATTTGTAAAAGTGAAACCAATGGGAGTTACATTTCTAGCCCACCTAGGTACTTTTGAACTCCCACTAGGCACCCATCTGCATCAATAAGCACCAAGATACATTTGACAATCTGGCCGCTTAGGTACTTTTTGAAAGTTTTACCCTAGATTTAGTAGTTCAACTTGCCAGAGGCAAGATATTAATTCAGTCATCTTGTTTGGGCTCAGTCATTATCTCCACCCTGAACCTCACCATTATGCTCCGATACGACGACTATTAAGCCCCAAACTTTCATCTACATTTCATCTGAGACATGAACACTGGAATCTCTAGAACAAGAAGAACTTGAATTTCAAAGATTCAATACTCACCAAAGCTACTATAGTATTGCTTTGGGCTTGGCTACACTGGAGAGTTGCAGTGCTGGTGATGGGGTTACAGCGCTGCAACTCACTCTGTGTACACACTTGGAAAGCCCAGCCAGCACTGCAACTCCCTGGCTGCAGCGCTGGCTGTACACCTGGACTGCTTGGGGTGCAGCGATTCCAGTGCTGGTGATGCAGGCGCTGCTCATCAGGTGTGGAACCAAAAGCGCTGTATTGGCCTCCAGGGTATTAGGAGATATCCAGCATACCTTTCGGCCACTCTGCTCAATCGTTTCACACTCCACTGCCCTGGCTCAGGTGACCTGCCCTTTTAAAAGCCCGGGAATTTAAAATCTCTTCCTGTTGCTCAGCAGGGTGGAGTGCAATCAATCAACTCAATCATTGACCATATGCCCATGCCCAAACGAGCCCCGAGCTATGGAGCAAATGGCGAGCTGCGGACTTCTCCATAACAGTGTTATGGGTGGAGGAAAGCTGCGCAGATCACAGCTGCGCTCCAGCCGTAGAAATTATGATACTATGGCAGGATATCAAATTCATGTGCAAGGGGCCGAGAACGGGAGCGCTACAGTGCAGGTGATAAAGTAAAGGAGCTGGTGGAGTGCCTCACTGCAAGCCCGTGAGGGGAAACCGCGTCAGTGCTCCCATTGACCTGCCGTTTTACACATGCTGATGCGATACTTGGTGTGACTCCCATGCAAATCCGAGACCATATGGAAGTTAGAGCCGGGAGAGGAGGCGGGGGGAGGACCCGAGACGTGGGGTAGTGGGGTGGGAGACACCCCGGAGTCCCAGAGGCAGCAGCCAAGCTCTCACAGCCAGGAGGAAGCTAGCCAGTCGCAGCAGGCTGGAACTTGCCTGGTAAGAAGGCAGCAGAGGGATCGTTCTGTTCCCGTAAGCAGCTTTTATTTAAGGAGAGAAATTTGTTTGGGGGGGGGTGGGGCGGTTTAATGGCTGCTGCATGCATGCTAGATGGTGATACGCCCATTGATGGTCTATCACGTCGCGGTAATCGCGCTCTGTAATCTCTGTCAAAAGTTCAGCCAGAGCGTGGGCAATGCGCTTGCGCAAGTTTATAGGGAGACTAGCGTGGTCCCTTGTCCCGAGTCAGGGCTAACGGCTGCCGCGCCACGTGCCATGAGGGGTGGGGGGACCATTGCCTGCACTAGGCAAGCTGCACAGGGACCACGGCGGAATCACATTGTGGAGTAAGACCTCCTGCTCTTCCCCAGGACGCGGAGCAGGAATAATATCTGGAAGGATAAAATCCTGTCGAGAAATTGGGATAGGTGGTCAGGTGCACTTTCCCCCAGCTGCTCTCTTGCTTTTCCCAATCACAGAAACCCAGTGAGCCTGACCTCAGAGCTCCCCTTCCCAGCAGGAGTCGCTGCCAGAAAACCATGATCTAAGACCATTCCCCAATTACTCACCATGTTCCGCTGCGTGGACTCTCTGCTATGTTTGGCTAATGTGTAAATGATGCTACCAAATAGGTCTACAAACTCTTCACTGTGAATTATCACAATCAGCCTCTGTAATAAATGTTTACTATATCTTTTTTTTGTTTTTTTTTTGTTTGTTTTTTAAGTGTCCTTGAATCTTCCGGCCCTAACACGTACAGATGTGAACAAGTAACTAGAAGCGGCAAGGAGAAGCAACGAAATATTTGTGAAAGCAGTTATGAATCAGTATGCAAGAAGTAAGAGCGTGCAGACCGAGAGAGAAATGCACCAGTGGAGGGAACAGAAGCAGGAAAAAGGAATTGGCTAGGAAGCAAAGCACAAAAGCAAGCTGATAAGCCTCCGTGGTGCGCAGATGGACTGATAGTGCAGTATGGTACCATGCAGGCAGATCAATACCGTGCTAACCACCCCCTCCCAAAGCTCTCTCCCTTGTTGCCCCAGTGTTTGCTCAAAACCATTCTCCAGCATCTGGTTCTTTCCACCACCAGCTCCCCCCAACACCTGTATGTTCACGTTCCAGCCCCGAAACTACAACCCTTACCCTATGCACTCAACCCCACCCATCACCATGCAGCAGTAGTTAACCGAGAAGTTGCAGCGGGCATTGCCACAGGCACTCCATGGACAGGACATACCTATTTTTACGCTCCACTAGACGCACTTTTTCCTCTCTCAAAAGTAAGGGAAATGCTGTCCGTCTTTATTGTATTTATATTGATATTGTTCTATGTGTTAATGTTGTATGCAATATTTTATATTGATATTTGTGTGATTTTGATAGATATTAATTATAGATTTTTTATGTTTTTAATATTTTTTTCTGTGTTATATTTTTAAATGAGCATGTTGCCCTAAGAGCCGAATCGCCCAAGTGCAAGGGGCGAAAGCGGATCGTGCCGCACGAAGGAGAAGGCTGCAAGAGAGGAGGCTGCTGGGTTCCTCGTATCAGGTCTGTCCGCATGGGCGTGCTGCTTCCCCGCCGTCGTTCTAGAACTGCGCCCCTGACCCCCGGGGGGGGCAGGGGGGGTGCGGGTTTCGCGGCGATATACCTGACCCGGGGACCGGGGGGCGCCACCCTGGCTGCGGTCGCGGCGGCGGCTCCCGTGACCTCGGGGCGGGGGTGCGCCCTGGGCTGCGGCGGCGCTTCCTGACCCGCGGGGGCGGGCGTGTGCCAGATTCGCGCGGCGGCTCCCTCCCCGGGGGGGGGGGCGCACCCTGGGCTTGCCGGGTCGCGGCGGCGGCTCCCTGACCCCGGGGGGCGGGAGGGTGGTGCCGGGTTGCGGCACGGGCCACTGACCCCGGGGCGGTGGGGGCGCACCCTGGGCTGCTGAGGTCGCGGCGGCGGCTACCTGACCCAGGGGTGGGGTGTGTCGCTGGGCTGCGGCGGCTGGCTCCCTGACCCCGGGGGCTGGGAGGTGCCGGTTCACGGCGCTCCCTGACCCCGGGGCGGGGGGGGAGGCGCCCTGGGTGCAGGTCGCGGCGGCGGCTCCCTACCCCGGGGCGGGGGGGGGGTGCGGGTCGCGGCGGTGCTCCCTGACCCGGCGGGGGGGCGCGCCTGCTTGGCCGGGTCGCAGCGCTGCTCCCTGACCCTGGGCGGGGGGGGCAGCTCCCTGACCCCGGGGGGCGGGGGGTTCCGGGTCACGGCGCGCGCTCCCTGCCCCGGGGCGGGGGCGGCGCCCTGCGCCTGCGCTGTCGGCCGTGGCTCACCTGACCCCGTAGGTGGATCTTATTCGGTATGGGTGCGTCTTATGGAGTGAAAAATACGGTATTCACACATTCTGACTGTACAGTCAATCACCTACCCTCCCAACCTTTTATGTACTTGTATTTTAATAAAGGATTTCTTTTGCTTTCAAAACAGTTTTTATTATTGCAGAAAGAGAACATACTGTACCCCAAGGAAAAATCACAGTAACCACTGCACTTAACCCCAGTGCAAGGCACCAAACATTACGTTGGCTTTCAGCCTCAGATTGCTCCTCAAGGCATCCCTAATCCTTGAAGCCCTTGCTGGCCTCTCTAGTAGCCTGCTCTCTGGCTGTGCAAATTCAGCCTCCAGGCGTTGAACTCGGAGGTCCATTCGTCACTGAATGTTTCACCCTTCCTTCACAATATTTATGGAGATACAGCACGCGAGATATTAACCGCGGGGATGCTGCTTTCCCCCAAGTCTAGTTCATAAAGACACTCCAGCGTCTTAAACGGCCAAAGCACATTCCACAGTCATTCTGCACCGCTCAGCCTTAGTTGAACCGGTCCTTGCTCCTGTCAAGCTTCCCTGTATACGGTTCATGAGCCAAGGCTTATAGGGGTAAGCGGTGGTCTCCAAGGATCACAATGAGCATTTCGATGTCCCCTACTTGATCTTCGATCTGGGAAAAAGTCCCGGCCTGCAGCTCCTGAACAGGCCACTGTTCCGAAAGATGCGTGCATCATGCCACTTTCCAGGCAGCCTGTGTAGATATGCAGTGAGACGCCCACCGGTGATCCACAAGTGCCTGGAGAACCATAGAGAAATACCTTTTCTGATTAACTGTACTCAGATGCCTGTGAGTGGTGCCAGAATAGGAATATGCGTCCCCATCTATTGCCCCTCCACGTTAGGAAACCCATTGTGCAAAGCCATCCAGAATGTCCTGCATGCTCCCCACAGTCACGCGTTCTTTAGCAGGATGCAATTATGGCCTGCAAACTTGCATCAACACTATTCCAACGTTCGACTTTCCCACTCCAAACTGGTTCGCGACTTAGCTGTCTGGAGTTGCCATCTTCCAGACTGCAATAGCCACCCTTCTCCACTGGCAGGCAGCTCTCAATCTCGTGTCCTTGCGCCGAGGGTGGGGGCAGCTCCTCACACAGTCCATGAAAGTGGCTTTTCTCATCCAAAGTTCTGCAGCCACTGCCGCATCCCAGACTTGCAGGAACGTGTGATCCCACCACTAGTGCTTGTTTCCCGAGCCAAAGACGGCGTTCCACAGTGCTGAGCACGTCCGTTACTCCACAGCAATTAGTGTCTCACGCTCAGGCAATCTTATATCATTGTCGTCGGACTCCTCACTGTCACTTTGAAGCTGAACGAATAGCTCAGCTGCCAACGTGATTCCTCGGCACATTATCAGCAAAGTCCTCAGCAGCTCGGCTCCATTTCTATACAGAAACCGCACTGCAGACTCACAATGCACCAACTGCTGAGCGATGCACCACGGGTCATTGGAACAGGAAGCGGAATGACCCGCACCTTTCCGTCCCCTTCCCACAACCCACAGTGCCAAAATGGGACGAGGTGCTCTGTGGGATAGCTGCCCACAATGCACCACTCCCAACAGCGCTGCAACTGCTGCAAATGTGGTCACACTGCAGCGCTGTTCCTACACAGCTGTAACTCCCAGCGCTGCACATTTCCAAGTGTAGCCATGGCCTTTGAGTGCAGAAAGACTCCAGAGGCTGTGAGCCAAAGTCAGGCCGTGTATTAAAGTAGATGCTTGTAAGTTCACTATTCAGTACACGAACTTGCCAAAGCTGTTGCTAGTGCACTAGGCACTAGATATTTATGTAAATGTATTCCAGCTAGTACAGATACACCCCACTCTAGTACAAGATCATATGGTTTGACAGAATAATGAATAGGGATGTTTTGTCCAATATATCAGGAACAAGGGGGAGGTAAACAGATGTCATGGAGCACATAAGGTGGTACGTAAGTTATTTATCTCAGTCTACAAATGTCGGGGTACCTTGCCTTAACCCTTTGTGTGGCCTTGGGGACAGCAGAGGCTTCTACTGCTGACTGGGCACTCGTGTTAGTGTACCTGTAACCACAGTGCTAGGGCACTAGGACTGTGCCCTGTGGGCAATAAACCTGGCCAAGTGCCTTTGTCACCATACCGTGCCAGTGGTCATTCTTTATGAATAACATTGAGGTCCGCTAGATGAGCAGGCTGCATTATCTGCTGTTGGTACTGATAACACTGAAGCTCCAAGGACAGAAGCACTGAGCTGCCTGAACGTTACCAAGGCAATGACATTTCAGCCTTCAACATCATTTAACAAGGGCCATCCTTGTCTTACAGCTCCCTCACAACCTGCATTAGCTGATGACTCCGAAACTGGCGATGGAAGGTGGCTCATGGGATCCATTCTGACTGCAACATCTCGAAGAACCACAGTTACTGCAGGGTAAGGAGCCAGTCTGTTTTCTGAAAGTATCTGTTGCTGTCGATTCCACTGTAGATTACTAGGCATCAGTGTCCCCTCTGGACAGTGGGAACAAAGACAGTCAACTGCATCAGTCAACTAGGGATTGTAATAGTGCTCTCCCAAACTTTACATCTGCCCTGGCAGCTAAGTCCAATGTGTAATTCTTGACAAAAGCCAGTGTTCTGTATAAGGATCTCCTAGACTTGTCTATGGCAGTGCATCTGTGTCATTCACCCAGCCAGGTGCAGGGACTTCAGGTCTGGAGAGAGTATCTGGCCAGGATGCTGGGAGATCAGGTCTGGACCGGATTGGTGGTTGAATGGACACTGGCAGAAGGTCTGGACACTGGACATTGGCCAAAACTGCCTAGGCCAGTTGGGAGCTACACGAATGATTGTGGCTTTGTCTCTTGATTTTGGAAATCATGCTGGGGACCAGAGGAATCAGAGGGGAAAGGCAAACAGGATACCTGGACTCCATTGCAGGAGGACAGTGTTGGGCAATAATGCCAGGCTCCTGCACCCTTTGGAACAGAAATTCTGACACTTTGCACAGGGTCCACTTACCCAGCACTAGCCCAGACAGGGTAAAGCCCCAGGTATTGACAGCAGAAGTCCTGCCTCCCTGGCAAGACTGGGCATGCTCCAAGTGCTCTAGTACTATAAAGGGAGAGAGACCAGCTCATTCTCAGGGGAAGGACCTGCCTGGGAAGCTCCTGTGGAGGGCCAGCCACAGCCTCTGACTACGCTGGGCACCGAAGCTGTTCACGGCCTGCCTGCACCCTGGCAAGTGGAGGAGACCCTGGAAACGACTGAACCTGCCGAACACAGAGGACCCAAAGTCTCATGGGAAACCCCAACACAGACTCTGGTGGGAAGTGACCCAGGGAGGGTGACAGAGTGGTACCTGCCGCCCTGGGAAACTCAGCATGTTTCGGTAGGACCCCACAGGTGAGTCAGTGGCAAGCCACTACACCACTGTTAGGGCCCTGGGTCGGGGCCTGGTGGAGTCGGGTGGGCCCGAGCCCCCCTACCTGGGCTATCAAACCCCAACGCTATAGACTCTGGCCACTAGGCAACGCTACCCAGCGTCACAGGGTTGTTTTGTAGAATCTGGCTATTAGGCCATGCTGCCCTACACCAAAGGGGGCGTTATAGACTCTGGCCGTGAGGCCACGCCACCCCACACCAAAGGGAGCGCTATAGACTCTGATTGTTGGGCCACGCCACCTTACACCAAAGGGGGCACTACAGACTCTGGTTGTTAGGCCACGCCGCCCCACACCAAAGGGGGCACTATAGACTCTGGCCGTTGGGACATGCCACTCTACACCAAAGGGGGCACTATAGACTCTGGCCGCGAGGCCACATGGCCCTGCGCCAAAGGGCTGCTTTGCGAACTGTGACAGATAGTCCATGCTGACCTGACCTTAGGGGCGTGGACCATCACACACTTGGTGTTGTCCTGGGTGGCAAACAGGTCTACCACAGGAGTTCTCCAGTGGTGGAATCTTGATGCTCCTGTCAAATCTGCTGCCTCAGAGGGAGTCTGATGCGCTGAAGTGATGGAAGATGGGTGCCCCCAGGAGTACCTGGGATTTTCTTTCTTTGTGGGTACTCTGGCTGTCGATCCGAGTAGTAGGATTGTGTCCTCTGCCTCTGCTTGGGCTGCTACTTGTAAGGGTTCCTTTAGGTGTGTAAATCCCTAAGAACCACAGAGCTTTCCTTGAGGGACTGGAAGACTTCATTTGTTTTCTGGCTGAAGAGTTCCATCCCATTAAAGGGCAGGCAATCTATCGTGGCTGTATCCACGAGGCCATCAACTATGTGGCCATCTCAGATGCATTCTTGGCCACCGGTAGGTATGCTCTCATGACCATCTGGCCTTCCTTGATTATTTCTTTCAACTCATCCTTGTTATCTTGAGGGATCTTGGATAGGAAAGGAGTGACCCTCTCCCAAATGTATTTCGTGAACAGGGCCTGGTAATTTCGCAGCTGGAGGGAGGCTGATCAGCACGCCTTGTGTCCATGGAGATCCAACTTTTGGGGTCTTTGTCATTAGGCATGCCTTTCGTGGACTAATTTCTCCTGTGCTGCCGCAACAGCCAGGAACTCTGCATTTGGATGGATATAAGTGTGTTCAAAGTCCTTTGGGGGCATGGGAATCTGTTCTCCACCCTTTTCAAAGTGGGAAGAAAGGTGCCCGGCATTTGCCACAGTCCGTTAGCTGGTTCCAGGAGCCTCTTGTTAATAGGAAAGATGATTCTGGCCAGTATAGTATAGTAGTCTCAGTATCCAAGGTCTCTGCAAATGCAGGAAAGGAGGTCTTAAAAAGCTTTAAAATCAATTGCTAGGGCAAGGGCTGGTGTCACTGCCTTGTCCTTGAGTGGAGATGGGGGTCATTGTGATCCCTCCCTTGCTTCCTGCTCTTGTGGGCCCATGTCTGGTTCTGGTGTGGGTGGCCTGGTTAATGATGCCACTGGGGAACGGGATTGTCTCCTTTCTGGAAACATGGGAGAGGGATCTTGCTCCCAGATACAAGAG
>NC_133779.1:52917308-53039409 GCF_003597395.2 Chelonoidis abingdonii | reverse complement strand
GACCCTGTGGTTCGGCTGGGCTCGGCGGCGGCTCCCCCTGACTCGCCGGGCTGGAGGTGCCGGTTCACGCGTCCCTACCCCGGTGCGGGGCCCCCTGCTCCAGGCGCCGGCGGCGGCTCCACCGGGGCTGGGGGAGGGGGGCCGGACGCGGCCCGCCCCCTCCCCCGGCCCTGCTCCCTACCCCGGCGGGGGCCGCCCTGGGCTGCCGTGTCGCAGCCTCTCCCTGACCCTGGCGGGGCGCTCTGACTCCCGGGCGGGTCCGCGGTCACGCGGCGGCTCCCACCCCGGGCGGGGGCGCGCCCTGGCTGCCGTCGGCCGTGCTCCATACCCCCGTAGCTGATCTTTTCGGTAGCGTCTTTTGGAGTTAAAAATACGTATCACACATTCTACTTACAGTTCAATCACCCTACCTCCCCAACCTTTTAGTTACTGATTTTAATAAAGATTTTCTTTTCTTTCAAAACAGTTGTATATTGCATAAAGAAAACATACTACCCCAAGGGAAAAATCACTTAACATTGCACTTACCCCATGCAGCACCAAACATTACGTTGCTTTCAGCCTCAGATTGCTCCTCAGGCATCCCTAATCCTGAAGCCCTGCTGCCTCCTAGTAGCCTCTCTCTGCTGTGCAAATCACTCTCAGGCTAACTCGGAGTCCCATCGTCACTGAATTTTTCACCCTTCCCAACAAATATTATGGAGATACAGCACGCGATTATAACCGCGGGATGCTCTTTCCCCAAGTCTAGTCCCATAAAGACACTCCAGCTCCGTTTAACGCCAAAAGCACATTCCACAGTCATTCTCACCGCTCAGCCTAGTTAAACCGGCCTTGCTCCTTCAAGCTTCCCTTATACGGTGTCAGACCATGCTTAAGGTAAGCGTGCCCAGGATCACAATAGCATTCGAGTCCCTACTAATCTATTATCGGGAAAATCCCGCCGCAGCTTCCTAACAGGCACTGTTCCGAAAATCGGATTCATGCACCTTTCCAGGCATCCTGTGTAGATTGCAGTGAGACCCCACCGGTATCCACAAGGTGCCTGGAGAACCATAGAGAAATACCTCTTTCTGATTAATGTACTCAGATGCCGTGAGTGGTGCCAGATAAATATGCGTCCTCATCTTATTGCCCCTCCACAGTTATGAACCCCTTGTGCAAACCATCATAAGTCCTGGCATGCTCCCCACAGTCCGTTCTTCTTAGCAGGAGCCATTTATGCCTCAACTTGCATCAACACTATTCCAACGTCTACTTCCCACCTCCAAACTGGTTCGCGACTAGCTTTCTGAGTTCATCTCCAACTGCAATACAACCCTTCTCCACTGCCAGGCACTCTCAATCTCGTGTCCTTGCGCCGCCAGGTGGGCAAGCTCCTCACACAGTCCCATGAAAGTGCTTTCTCATCCCAAAGTTCTGCAGCCACTGCCCATCCCCAGACTGAGGAACGATGTGACCCACCTACTTCAGTCTTTCCATGCCAAGCGGCGTTCCACAGTCTTGAGCACGTCCTACTCCATCAAAGCAAATTAGTGTCACTACGCTCAGCCGGAATCCTTATATCATTGTCGTCGGACTCCTCACTGTCACTTTGAAGCTGAACGAATCTCACTGCCAACTGATTCCTGCGACATTATCACAAATCCTCAGCAGCCGGCTTCCATTTCTAACACAAACCCACTCAGACTCACAAGTGCACCAAACTGCTGAGTCAGCATACGGCCGTTGCAGGAAGCGTGTATGACCGCACCTTCCTTCCCTTTCCCACAACCCACAGTGCCAATAATGGACGAGTGATCTTGGATAGCTGCCCACAGCACCACTCCCAACAGCGCTGCAACTGCTGCAAATGTCGACACTGCCAGCGCTGTTCCTACACTGTAACTCCCACGCTGCCACATTTCCAAGTGTACCATGGCTTGAGCATAAAGACTCCAGAGCTGGAGCCCAAGTCAGCCGTGTAATTAAGTAATTGCTGTAGTCACTATTCAGTACACGAGACTTGCCAAAGCGTTGCTTAGTCACTAGCACTAGATATTATGTAAATGTATTCAGCTGACAGAACACCCCACTCTAGTACAAGATCTTATGTTGACAGAATAATGGAATAGGGATTTTTGTCCAATATATCAGAGACAAGGTAGGTAACAGATTCATGGATGCACATAAGGTATAGTATATTCTCAGTCTACAATCGGGTACCTTTGCTTAACCCTTTGTGCTTGGCGCAGGCCTTCTACTCTGACTGGGACTCTGTTAGGTAGCGAACCACAGTCTAGGCACTAGACTGTCCCTGTGGTCAATAAAACCTGGCCAAGTGCCTTTCACCAACCGTCCATGTGTCATCTTTATGAATAACATAGGTCCCGCTAGAGAGCAGGCCGCTTATCTGCTTTATATAACACTGAAGCTCCAAGGACAGAAGCACTAGCTCTGAACGTACCCAGCAATGACATTTCGCCTTCAACTCATCACACGGCATCCTTGCTATACAGCTCCCTCCAACCTGCATTAGCTGATGACTCCAAACTGCGATGAAGTGGCATGGATCCAATTGACTGCAACATCTCAAGACCACAACTGCAGTAAGGAGCCAGTCTGGTGTTTCTGAAAGTATCTGTTGCTTCGATTCCACTGTAGATTACTAGCACAGTCCCCTCTGCGACAGTGACAAAGACAGTCAAATCTGCATCAGCAACTAGGATTTACTAGTGCTCTCCCAAACTTTACATCTGCCCTGTGCCAGCTACATCCAAGTGTAATTCTTACAAAAGCCAGTGTTCTGTATAAGGATCTCCTAATTGTCATAGCATGCATCTGTGTCATTACCCAACCAGGTCGCAGACTTCAGTTGAGAGAGTATCCCAGGATGCGAATCAGGTCTGGGACCGGATTGGTGGTAATGGATCAGCATAAGGTTGACACGCACATGGCCAAAACTGCCTAGGCCATTGGAGTCACATCAATGATTTTGCTTTTCTCTTCATTTGGAATCATGCTGTTGACCAGAGAATCAAGGGAAAGGCAAACCAGGATCCCTACTCCATGCAGCAACATGTTGGCCATAATGCCAGCTTCCTGCCAACCCTTGTAACAGATATTCTTGTACACTTTGCACAGGCTCCACTTACCCGAGCACTTACCCAACAGTGGCTAAGCCCCACGTATTGACAGCAAGAATCCTGCCTCCTGCAACTGCATGCTCCAGGCTCGGAGTACTATAATAGAGATCAGACCAGCCATCTCAGAAGGACCGCCTGTAAGTACCTGTGAGGCCAGCCACAGCCCGACTACCTGTGGCCACATATGCTTTCACCCTGCCTGCACCCTGGCAAGTTGGAGGACCCTGGAAAACGACTAACCTGTCCGAACACAGAGGCCAAAGTCTCATGGAAACCCCAACACATACTCTGTGATATGACCTAGGATGGTGACAGAGTTACTGCCGCCTGGAAACTCAACAATGTTTCCGTCACCCCACAGGAGTCAGTGGCAAGCCCTACACCACTTTAGCCCTGGCGGGGCCTGTGGTCCGTTGGCCCAGCCCCCCTACCTGCGCTATCAAACCCCAATCGCTATAGACTCTCCACTAGCAACGCTACCCAGCTCACGGTTTTTGTAGATCTGCTATTAGGCCAGCTGCCCACACCAAAGGGCGTTATAGACTTGCCGTGAGGCCACCCACCCCACACCAAAGGAGCCTCTATAACATCTGATTTTGGCCACGCCACCTATACACCAAAGGCACTACCACTCTGGTTGTTAGCCACGCGGCCCCACACCAAAGGGCACTATAGACTCTGCCGTTCGGACATCCCTCTACACCAAGGGTCGACTAAGACTCTGGCGCGAGCCACATGCGCCTGCGCCAAAGGGCTCTTGGCGAACGTGTACAGAAGTCCCATCTGACCTAGACCTTTAGGCGGGACCATCACACACTTGTGTGTCCTGGTGGCAAACAGTTCTACCTACAGAGTTCTCCAGTGCTGTGGAATCTTGATGCATCATAATCTCCAGGACACTCCCGTACTAGCAGGATTTCTGCCTCACAATCCACCAGGTCTTTGTACACCTGGAATGGAAGCCATTGTTATCCTGTCAACCACCCATGCCAGAGCTTCAAATCATCCAATAGGGAACAGGGTTGCACCTCTTTCCTTATTAGTTAACAGTATATATCAGATGTTGCACTTGGAGTTCAGGATAGCATAGGAAGGTTGTGCATAGCCTGAATGCCATGTCCATGCACTGATTGCACCCCGAGTTTCCTGGTACAATCCTGGCATCTTATATCCTCTAGGCCCCAACATTTCCTAACATCTGTGAATATCCTTACTAGGAGGGGCCAGAGAAACACTTGGTTCCTACCATCTCGTCATTCTGTATGTCATTGTGAACCACAACCTCTTTATTCACGTGGTGGTTTACTAGGAAAAACCCCACTTGAGCCTGACTAGCACCTCACAGGTAAACCGGCAAGCGATGTCATAATGTGTACTATCAAAATAGCCCCCAAGTCCCAACACATTCTGCATTGTCACATCTGTTTGACCTATCCCTAAGACTAAAGACTACACTCTTTCCAGAAGGCTCGCTTGACAAACAATCAGAGTCAGTCGAGGCTCCGTACTCATTGGCCGTTGTAAAGATTTTTTCCTAGCTCCACCAGGGGCCACTCTATTGAATAATAGTGGTAGTCCAGGCTTTCTGCCATTTCCTCTGGACGCTCCGATCATCTAGCCGTCGAGCTAGAGGGACACATGAATGGGCTGGTTGCTACTTTGTGCCACGGATAGTCCAAAGGACAGAATTTCACTGCAATATGCAGCTCCCACTGTAGGCCTACTCTCCTGTGAGATGCTGTGAGACTTCATGCAGCAGAAACCACCAACCACTGAGCTTAAGAGATGAATGATGGAAACAAACGTCACCACCTGTAAATTGGATGCACGGTATGTTGTGTCCAATCTCTTCATTCTCGAGAACCACTAGGATCAAAAACTCCTTTCTTCTCAGAATAAGGTATGTACACAGATAATACTTCAGCCCATATCCATAAGGTACCTAGATCCATATAAGATTGAAACAACTAGTACACTTCTGTTTGTACATATTCCTCATGACAAGTATCCTGAATGAGGACAGGCAGATAATGTGTGGAAATGGATAAGAAACCCACGTCAATTTCTACACCCATTTATTGCTCAATGGCTGCCAGGCCAGTGGAAAGGCGAATCCCTCCTGAAGTATGGAACATCAGCGCCACACACTCCAATCAACTCCCACATTTATGCTCCTGTCAAATCTGCTGCCTCAGAGGGAGTCTGATGCGCTGAAGTGATGGAAGATGGGTGCCCCCAGGAGTACCTGGGATTTTCTTTCTTTGTGGGTACTCTGGCTGTCGATCCGAGTAGTAGGATTGTGTCCTCTGCCTCTGCTTGGGCTGCTACTTGTAAGGGTTCCTTTAGGTGTGTAAATCCCTAAGAACCACAGAGCTTTCCTTGAGGGACTGGAAGACTTCATTTGTTTTCTGGCTGAAGAGTTCCATCCCATTAAAGGGCAGGCAATCTATCGTGGCTGTATCCACGAGGCCATCAACTATGTGGCCATCTCAGATGCATTCTTGGCCACCGGTAGGTATGCTCTCATGACCATCTGGCCTTCCTTGATTATTTCTTTCAACTCATCCTTGTTATCTTGAGGGATCTTGGATAGGAAAGGAGTGACCCTCTCCCAAATGTATTTCGTGAACAGGGCCTGGTAATTTCGCAGCTGGAGGGAGGCTGATCAGCACGCCTTGTGTCCATGGAGATCCAACTTTTGGGGTCTTTGTCATTAGGCATGCCTTTCGTGGACTAATTTCTCCTGTGCTGCCGCAACAGCCAGGAACTCTGCATTTGGATGGATATAAGTGTGTTCAAAGTCCTTTGGGGGCATGGGAATCTGTTCTCCACCCTTTTCAAAGTGGGAAGAAAGGTGCCCGGCATTTGCCACAGTCCGTTAGCTGGTTCCAGGAGCCTCTTGTTAATAGGAAAGATGATTCTGGCCAGTATAGTATAGTAGTCTCAGTATCCAAGGTCTCTGCAAATGCAGGAAAGGAGGTCTTAAAAAGCTTTAAAATCAATTGCTTGGGCAAGGGCTGGTGTCACTGCCTTGTCCTTGAGTGGAGATGGGGGTCATTGTGATCCCTCCCTTGCTTCCTGCTCTTGTGGGCCCATGTCTGGTTCTGGTGTGGGTGGCCTGGTTAATGATGCCACTGGGGAACGGGATTGTCTCCTTTCTGGAAACATGGGAGAGGGATCTTGCTCCCAGATACAAGAGTTGATGGTCTCCAGTAAGGCTAAGGTGACATCATATGGGTACTAAGATCCCCAGCAACCTCCTTAGGGTCTGTGACATTATCTGATTAAAGCAGGACCATGCAAACCATTGTTGCTACCGCTGTTATATAACAGCAGCAAATCTTATACAAAGTATGACACATGGCCAGAAAGGGTTAAGCAGCTTGCAGGCTATATAACCAAAGCCAACCTTTAGAGACATGCTAGAAGAGTATGTGAATGGTAATTAGGGGCATGCCTTGGCAGACAGACTAGAACTTTTAAATGCAAACCTATGTTGTTAGAAAGTAAAGAGGATACTAATTGTATGTTTACTTATATCTTGTTTAATGTTAGCCATGTAAACAGTCAGTTCCTGTCTGTCACTATAGCTGTTGATTCAGAGATAAAAGAGAATATTAATATTTAGATGAGTCTTGGGTGAAATGATGTCACTGTCTATATGTCACTTTAAAGTTTGTGATAGACTGCCTAACGGATAAACTGCCTTATGTAAATCTGTGTAGCTAATTCGAATAATAGAATATCAGAGTTGGAAGGGACCTCAGGAGGTCATCTAGTCCAACCCCCTGCTCAAAGCAGGACCAACATCAACTAAATCAATGCGTTACTGGTAATACTTAGGAAAAGAATGAGAACCTAGTCCTGACTGGACCACCCTGAATATAAACATTGGACTATAACCTATGAACAAATTCTGAAAACTCTTTGCAACTACAAAGCTCACCATCTCTGCTATGAATCTGAATCTCAAGAATTGTATTCATGACTGTATGGATACTGATCTTTTAACCAATACACTCACTCATTCTCTTATTTTTTAATAAATGTTTGTTGATTAATAAGAATTGGCTATAAGCATGTATCTGGATAAGATCTGAAATATTCATTAACTTGGGAGGTAATGTGTCCGATTCTTTGGGACCGGTAGAAATTATTTATATGATGAATAAGATTTTCAGAAATCCTCATATTTGACTTGCGTGTCTGGGGGTAGGCCTAAGGCTGGGTTGCTTTAAGGGAATTGTGTTGTTGGCTTCTGGGTAACCAGTGAGGTGTGTTAGAAGCTGTTCTGTGCTGGTTTGGTAAATCTACATATTGAAATATCCACCAGCTTTGGGGGTTGTTTGCCACAGTCTCTGCAGTTCACAGTGCCCTCAGTTGGCTCCCCTGAGACTCTGGTCACAGGGTCTCACTCCAAAGGAAGAAGGGGCTCTCTACTTGATTTGAGAAAGGAGTACATGGGTTAAGTGAGGAGTATCTCTTCGAACAGCAGTGACATCAGGTGATGTTCCCTGCGCAGTCCCAATGGCACATGTCTGGAGATGATTCAGATTACTCCAGGGCAGACACCTGTGCCAAGATTGGGGCTGGGTCCCTCACTCCCTGTGCCATTCATGGCCTGTGTCGAGGATTCAGATGCTCTGTCCTTTGAATAGATGTTTTGTGTCCTCCTTCCGGGACCTTCCTTCATGTTTGGTGCTACATATGAGCTCTGTCCAGTTCCATGAGTGCGCCTCATCTTTATGTACAGGCTCGGATGCCAGCTTTACTGCCCAGGAAGCCAGCGCCAGAGTGACCAATGCAGATCAGGGCCATCCATGCCAAGAGTGTCAGTACCGTGGCTTTTGGTGCAGAGGCCTTCGCCAATATCGAAGTGGTTGGCATCAAAGTCACTTGTGCCAGTGTGACAATGCAGTCTATATGGTTTTATAAAAATATGCTAATGAGTGAAAATAATGTAACTGGAATACGCTTCATGCAAAAAGTCTCTTGTAAGGTATCATTAAAAAGCTTATAATCTACTGAGCGTGATCATCCTATTTGTATAAATGTACCACTCTTGTATCTGAAACTAGAAATATGGAATATAACTCTGAGGGCCTATTGTTATTATGCAAAGTGTGGGCCATTACTGGTGGTTTGGAATCTTGATGACTCCCATTAACCAGGACAATTGACTGTAGATGGCTGTTTTACCTCTAAGGGTATGGCTACACTTGGAATTTTGGAGTGCTGCCGCGGCAGCACTTTGAAGTGTGAGTGTGGTCGGAGCACGTAAACCACATCCTCTACGAGTGTAGCGTGCAGCCCTGATTACACTGACGCTTTACAGCGCTGTATCTTGCAGCGCTCAGGGGGGTGTTTTTTCACACCTCTGAGCGTGAAAGTTGCAGCGCTGTAAAGTGTGAGTGTAGCCATACCCTAAGTCTTCCTATATATGTGTGTGCTGGCAAGTGGGCAATGAAGTCTTGCAGTGACATGTGATCAAGTCACCTGAACTGGAATCCATCTTTAACCTGGTGTCTTTCCATTGAGAAGGAGGGGTGGGGAACTCAGAGAGGGACAAAAGGATTCCCACCTTATGCAAAAGATATATAAAGGGGTGGAAGAGAACAAAGGGGGAGAGGAGCCATCATGAAGAATCCCCTAGCTACCACCTGAGCTGGAACAAGAGCTGTACCAGGGGAAAGAATTGTGCCCAGGCCTGGAAGGTGTCCAGTCTGAGGAAAAAACTTACTGAAGCATCTCTGAGGGTGAGATTATCTGTATTCAGTTTGATTAGACATAGATTTGCGCATTTTATTTTATTTTGCTTGGTGACTTACTTTGTTCTGTCTGTTACTACTTGGAACCACTTAAATCCTACCTTCTGTATTTAATAAAATCACTTTTTACTTATTAATTGACCCAGAGTATGTATTAATACCTGGGGGAGCAAACAGCCATGCATCTCTCTCTATCAGTGTTATAGAGGGCGAACAATTTATGAGTTTACCCTGCATAGGATTTATACAGGGTAAAACAGATTTATTTGGATTTAGACCCCATTTGGGAGAGCACTGGCCTGCTAAACTCAGGATTGTGAGTTCAATTCTTGAGGGGGCCATTTAGGGATTGGTGCTGCTTTGAGCAGGGGGTTGGACTAGATGATCTCCTGAGGTCCCTTCCAACCCTAATAATCTATCAGAGCATCACAGGGAGTTGGGCATCTGAGTGTTAAAGACAAGCACACTTCTATTAGCTACTATCAGGTAAACCTGCGGCTTTGGGGCAAGTAATTCAGACCCTGGGTTTGTGTTGGAGCAGATGGGTGTGTCTGGCTCAGCAGGACAGGGTGCTGGGGTCCCGAACTGGTAGAAAAAGCAGGAGCAGAAGTAGTCTTGGCACATCAGGTGGCAGCTCCCAAGGGGATTTCTGTGATCCAACCCATCACAGCCAGCTCTGCCGATATTCTCTTCACCTTCTGTCCAGCGCTCGATCCTGGAGCATGACCTGTGCTCAAGAGAGCACTGACCGATACCGGCTTAACTAACCTCACACTGGTAGTGGCCGTCACTTCTGTGTCTTAAGTGACCCATGTGGGCTGCTCCAGCATACGCGGCCTGAGCAGAATGTCCCTGCATTTCAGGGCCTTGGATGAAAAGGACTTGCCCACAGAGCATCCATCCGGAAGGTGGCTGTCTCACAGGCAGAAGCTGGAAGCTGCCTTGACTGTGTCCATCCTTGATGGGCACGAGTCCATAACAGGACACGCAGATTTTGAAGTTTGCCATGAGATGTGGCAGCTTGTATGAGGGGGAAGAGATCCTCACTTTAAATATCCACATGAAAGGAGTGTGAAGATTAAGATTTTTTCACAAATCTGATTAAAAATAACAATGTTCAAAGTTAGGTCAGGCACTTGCTCAGTCTCGTCTTGCTGCCATGGGTATCAAAGGGAAGTGAGGGAGGATCGCATCTGCTCTGCCCTCTATGCCTTCAACCAGGAGCACAAAGAGGTCGGGAAGGAGAAGGGAGAAGATAAGCAGCTCCAACAAGCTCAGCTATTCAAAAGAAACCAACCTCATGCCCACAAGACGCACGTGCAGCTGCAGTGGAATCCACACAGACACCAAGTTGAAGAAGAGCTGACCTTACAACATCTTAGGAACAAGTGGTCATGACTAGATCACATTCAATACATGCAAACAGAATCTAAACCAGTAATATATATACACATATCTGCTGCTTTTCAAGGGCCAATTTCATAAAGCTGAAAACAACTGAATCAAACCAGCTGGCAGGAACCAACCCAGGGACAATCTTTGCAGTTTGTGAGCTCTGAGGTATCCATGCTCCTAAAGATCACTACGCTGACTTCTGCTGGAAGGAAGCAGGGACACAGTAGCAGTTTGTCAGGGTGAGCACTTGAGCACGGACACTAGAGCAAGGGAGGGATTCTCATGTCACTGTAATTAACCCAATTCCCCGAGAGGCAGTCACTAGGTCAATGGAATAATTCTTCAATCACCTAGTGCTCTCTACACCGGGGCTTAGGTTGACACAGCTGTCTCAGGAGGTGGTAGATTTCATACCCCTGAGAGATGTTGCTATGCTGATGTAAGTTTTCAGTGTAGACCAGCCCTCAGCCAGAGATCATCCCCCCGCTGGGAAAGGGCAGTGGGTGCAACTATACCTTGACTGCACAGGGAGGCAATCGACAACTTCTCCATCATTGGCAATTTTTAAATCAATCATTTTTTCAGAAGATCTGCTCTAGTTCAAATAGGAATGAATTTAGGGAAGACCTATGGCCTGTGTTATCAAGGAGGTCTGACTAGATCACAGTGGCCTTTCCGGCCTTTGAATATATAATTTAGCACTCTGCACTTACGGTCATTCTCAGGCACTTGAATGGTTTGTGTGTTCATCACCTGGGCTGATATCAAGGACCCTATGGGAAGGAGAAAAAATACGATTAGGATAGATGTTTGTTTACTAACCACAGAACTCAAGCGATCCTGGAGCCAGCAGAACAGCCAAGCTCAACCCCACAGAGATGCAGCTCTCCTATGAAGGATCTACACCTTAAGAACATTCTTTTCTACCTCATTTTCTTGGAGAACTCATAGCCTTACAGAAGACGCCAAGGGTCTGCACCCCATTATGGGAAAGAGGTTCTAGTCAGACTGCTTCAAGCTTTGCTTTCTGGTTGTTTTTTGTTAAGACAAAGTTAAATGTTTGTATTCAGTAAGGCCTTACGGCCCTGAACGAGGATCACTAGGACCACTAGGCTACACACTACACGTGCACAGAACAGTCCTGGCCTCAAAGCCTAAAGACAAGACAGATACAGATTTCTTCCCTGCTTCCTCTTTAAACATTTGCCTCCCACATTGCTTCCCCAGTCTCAGCAGCACTCCTCCTCCCCACACAAAACCACTCAGCTTATGTCTGATCCACCGAGAAAGAGACCAAACTGACTGAAGTGTGCACAGGTTGGTTCATTTTCCCAGAGGGGGGAGGCAAGTTCCCAAAGGGTTGGGGCAGGCAGATCACACAGCCCACAGCATCTATGACTAACATTTTGGACAAAGGAAGCCTCTGTTAAAGGTTCCACACCCTCACTCCTGCAGTTAACACAAAACTCACAGCAAAAACACCTGAGACGACCTAGAAGTCCAGCATCAAACACAGGGTAGCCCTGACTTGACATTCCTGATGTTAAGGCAAAAGCAGAAAGCAATTTTTTTAGAGGGAAAAAGGTCTTTCCAGGCCTCCTTCATATATCAGAAAGAAAAGAAAATCACAAGCCCACATTTCTCAAATGCTTCGGAGGCGTTTTTAAGCAGCAAGAAGCCTGACACTCATTTTTCCAGAGATTACTCTGAGGTGGCAATGTGTGTTGGGCTGAGAGATCCTGGTCGTGAAGACACGGGCAGGTCTGAGACAGCACTGACCACTCCCAATTATTTTTAGAATAGTTCAACTATAAGACTTCTCACTGAAGACTGAAACACTCAGCGTTTTCCACTCTTGCTGCAGATTAACATCCCCAGCATCTGACCTGGCTTCGGCCAAGTATCAGAGAGCCTGCTGCCATCTAGCTTCCCCCTGAAGCCCCCTGCTCACTCCTCTTTGCCTCTATGGAAGGGAACAGAGCCCTTTTCCGCCTAAGCACCATCAGCTAACAGGAAATCCATCTCTGGAAGTGACCTATTCTGTAACCAGGCAGACACGGGAAGCCTAACAGAGAAGGCAGGAGGTGGCCTATTTAAAATATCTTGAGGAACAGAAGGGCAGGACAGAGGTTTGTTCTGCGTCCATGGCTCCACCCAGACAGCTTTGCACTTTGCCATCCTACCAGTCATTTTTCCTTATGCAATCACGGTTTCTAGCACTGTTACAGAACATTTATAGCACCTATTGCCCTTGACATGAGTGCAATCTTAGATCTACAAATACAGCGTGATTGCCACTAGGGCTGGAAGCCACAATGCCCTAGTCTTGCCAGGACCACCACCAAACACACAAACAATTTTATATTACACATAAAATAGTCACTAAAAGTCAGTGTGTGTAAACGCTCTTTTTCAGCATTTTTGCGGAGGAAATACTTCCAGCCCTGCGAGCAGCGTTAGCTTTGTCACAAAGCCACGTTCACACTGCCACTTGCGTCGGCAAAACTTTCGTCTTTCGCAGGGGGGCTTTTTAAAGTACCCGTAAAAGACAAAAGATTTGTCAACAACTTCGCAGCGTAGACATACCCATAATTAAGCCAACCTAAACCCCGGTATAGACACTGAAGACCCAGCTACCGCCTCGTGAGAGCGTGGATTAACTACAGCAATAGAAAAACTTTGTCACTGTTGCAAGTGCCTACGCTACAACAGCATAGCTTCAGCATGGCAGCTGTGCTGCTGAAGTGCTTGTAGTGTAGACACCACCTGAGACTAGATGCTTCCACACATACAGCTTAAAACAACATCGGCCTTTTTAGCTGCCTGTCTATTTCACTGTTTGCTAGGAACTCTGGGTCTCTCAGCATTACTGCTCTCTGGGTTTCTAGTTCCTTGTGAATATGTTTAATCTTGTATAACTGCAGTCTAATCTGGGGTTATTCTCCTTTTGTTTTTAAATCTCTTTAGGTCCCTCTGTGCTATTTCTCTGCCCTTGCTGTTACTCCTGATTTATCATCATATGAATGTCATTAACATACTTCTTATCTCATATTTCTCACAATTGCAGAGCTTTAATTTGTAAGCTCTACAGCATTTTCTGTTTTACAAACATGAGAGTTTAGACTAAGATGCCCACAGCTGCCTAAGGGACTAATTGCAATGGGCACTGGGCAGCCAAAATTCCCTAGACATAGCTTGGCAAATCTCTGACTCTGAGTCTTTCCAAACTCCATGAGATGGGGTAAGCAAGTGATCCTGTTTTATAAAGCGACAATGGAAGCACAGAGGTACTTCAACTGTCAGTCGTTTGGGGCAGGAATAGTCTTTGTTCCACGTCTGTACAGTGCTTAGCACCTTGGGGCTCCTAGATGCTACTGAAACACAAATCCCCAATTCCCCAGACCAATACGAGATTTACCTAGGCTTACACAACAAGACTGTGACAAAGCCAGGGACACAACCCAAATCGTAGGCCACAAGTCCTGTGCTGAACTACACAATTCTCTAGAGCAGTGGTCCCCAACGTGGTGCCTGTGGGCACCATGGCACCTGCGGGCACCATGGCACCTGCCAGGGCATTTATATGCGCCTGCCTAGTGCCCAGCAGGGGAGAGAAGCCGCGGCACCGCGCCTGCTGGGACAGAGAATCCCGGGGCTGCAAGCGCCAGTGTTCTCTGTCCTCTTGCTTCTCTCTGCACTGCCCAGAACTGGCACCAAAAAAACCCAAAACCCAAAAACAAAACAAAACAAAGCAAACCACTCCAACTCTGTAGAATGGACAGAATGCCGCCCCGTAGCATGTGCTGCTCCAGCCACGTGCTTGCTCTACTGGAGCCTGGAGCCAGCCTTGTATGTGAGTAATTGTTGGCGCCTGCCACACTCTTCTGAAAACATGAATGTGCTACTGGCCACAAAAAGGTTGGGGACCACTGCTCTAGAGGGAAGACCCAACCCTGTGGCACCCAACTAGACAGTTATCTAGGTACCCATCTGACCGTGTCACTATTACCCAGGAGTCGGCCCCATCACATTGTCATTTATTACCCTGATAGTTTTCAATCCATTGAACAAGGAGCACAGACAAGCGAATCGGAATTAAATGCAGTAAAAGACTGAGACAGGCTAATCAAGTTTTAAAATCCAAGTGTGACATCTTCATTCCCCAACAGTTGCTCTGTCACAAGAAAACAATCAAGCAAAGCTGTTACCAAAATGGAGGAAGGGTACAGGGCAATAAAGTGACACGAAAGACACGGTGTCCCTAACTAAAGGGCATGAACGGTGTATCAGAACCAAAACCAGTTATCAGCAAGGAGACAGCTATACATTAAACAGGGAGGGGGTGGAACGGAACAAGGGAGAGAGAAGCTCTCAGTTAGCCTCTATATGCTGCCTGGTGGAATTTCCTGTTCCACCTGTTGGGTATCGTCTCTTCCCACTCAGCCCCCACTTTTTTCAGCAGTTTCACAGGAAACCTAGCCCATATTTGTCTAGTGAAAGGTTGCTTGGCGGTTTTCAAACACCTCCCCTCGAGTCTTTAGTCATCAGACTCTGCATTTCCTGCTCTGTTTGGAACAGATTACACAAGACAGGACTTTATACAGGGCCCCATATCTGGGAACTCAGTTCCTTTCTGATGCTGCTTTGCCAGGTGTCCTGGCTACCCAGCAGCATGGCAGGTTTTTAATGATTTTAATGGTACCTGCTGCCCCATTTGTTTGACATTTCCTTGTGGGGTTGTTTCCTCCAGATGCCTACGACTGGCAGGCAAGTTACCAACCCCCATTCGCATGAGTATTCAAGACTTACTAGTGATCTTGTGTCCTTTTGGAGCTTGACACATTTAGCATGTGCTTCAAGTGGATGGGTTGCTTCTATAGTGGTAGTTGTCTTGGATGCCTGATTGCTAAGAGCTAATCTTGGCTCTGCCTTGGGCAACTCACACAAGTGCCTCAGTTTCCTCATCTGAAAGCATTCTTATACTTAAATCCCTTCTCACAAGGGGTGGCTTTCTACAGTGTCAAAAGCGTGGGGGAGGTTTACAAGACATGGTTCCTCTCCAAGAAGTTCACAATCTAGAGCCCCCTGATTCCACAGCCACACTGGGGTGAAAGCTAAATCATGGCTCCGCTTTGCAGTAGAGACAAGTCTTGGGAGGATTCAGCCCTGTATGGGAAATGCTCTTAAATAGCCATCAAGAACAGCCAAGATCCACTCTACACCCCCAATGTAAACCATGTTTTGATTATTCTGGGGGAAAGCTATGTTGTAACCAGGATCAGCAACAGGGCTGTTGTGTAGATGGGACCTTATAAACAATTCAAATGGTCATAAAATCTTGCAGTGAGTCACCCACTTTTCTGGCATTTCCTTCTCTGTCACAGCCATGCTAAGAAACTATGACTTAGCCTAGTATCTACCAGGCTTAAAACAGTTCCCTAACAGTTGTATCCTGTTATTTTTCCTGACCACAAAGATAAACTATATATTTCACAGCTGCCTCTAAAATATGGTTCTTGCAGTGTTCAGGCTTGTGACACAAAGACGATTAGGGTAAGCAGAAGACAATGGTTAGTACAGTTTAAGGTCCCATGATCAGGTTTCATTACACCTTGGTTCTTTGGTATACCTTAAGTTAAATCAGGAGTTCTCAAACTGGGGGTCAGGACCCCTCAGGGGGTCACGAGCTGTCAACCTCCACCCCAAACCCTGCTTTGCCTCCAGCATTTATAATGGTGTTAAATATATTAAAAAGTGGTTGTAATTTATAATCACATGGAAAACTAAATCAGTTACATGATAATCAACAGAATTAACACACAAAGGGTATGGCTACACTTACAGTTGTACAGCGCTGGGAGTTACAGCTGTCTTCATACAGCTGTGTAGGGAAAGCGCTGCAGTGTGGCCACACTGACAGCCACCAGTGCTGCAGTGTGGCCGCATTTGCAGCGCTGTTGGGAGTGGTGCATTAGGGGCAGCTATCCCAGCGTTCAAGTGGCTGCAATGTGCTTTTCAAAAGACGGGGGTGAGCGGGAGCGAGAGAGTGGATTTTTGGAGCTGTCAGCTCCCTGCCTTGCAAGTTCTAAGGACTGGAACATACACATCACCAACCTGCAATCAATTTAAAAGTTTTGAACCCTTCCCCCACCCCTCTCTTATTTACTAAATACAAATTATGCACTCCTAAATAGCCTTCAGACCACATAAGTAGCTGCTCCAACACGGACTCTCCCCACCCCCTCCGCCCTGTGGCTTCTCTACTCAAAAACAAACAGCTGTGAACATTCCAAAGCAATTCCCCTGCCTCCCTCTGCTCTGGAGCAAACAGCAGCTGTGTTTGTTTTTTAGATAAGCAGCTCTGGGGAGCCCGGACGAGTTCAGCCACTATTCCGGTTTGTTGTGAACAGGCATTCTGGGATACCTCCTAATACCCTGGAGGCCAATAACAGTGCTTTTGGTGGCCACACTTGACGAGCAGCGCTGCAATCGTTACACCCCAAGCAGACCAGGTGTACAGCCAGCGCTGCAGCCAGGGAGTTGCAGCGCTGGATGTGCCTTGCAGGCGGGGACAGTTACTAAGTTGCAGTGCTGTAAACCCACCACCAGCACTGCAACTCTCCAGTGTAACCATGGCCAAAGTAACAGTTCTTTGAGTCAGAGAGTTTCAGCCGGAGCAGTAGTCTGAAGTCTATACAACAACCCGACACCATTTCACAATTAAACAAATATAACATGGAAAGATACGCCACTGTGGCTAGATCCAAATTATAACACACAGTACAGCACACCCTCCAGGGACTGCTGTATCAGTGGCCTTGCCCCACGGGTCCCTGAGAGAAATGTTTGTTGGAGTAAATCCATCGCTGGTTGGTCCTGCACCAATCTTTCAGAGCGTGAACCACAGATGTGGCATTTTTCAGTGTACACAAAAGCTGGTATCTTACTACATCAATAGCAACCCATCTGGCATAAGAGACTCTTTATTCTTTGGAAGACAAGACACAGGACCACAGATTTTTAAGTGCTGGAAGGACCAGTATGGCCATCTAGTCTGACCTCCTGCAAAGCACAGGCCTTAGAATGTCACCCAGCAATTTCTGCCTCAAGCCCAATAACTTGTAACTGAGCTAGAGCACATATTTTTTAAGACACTTAATCATGATTTAAAGATTTCACGTGATGGAGAACCTACCAAACTTCTCGGTTCACTGTCCCAGTGGGCCATATGCCACCTCACTGTTAAAAATGTGCCCCTTGTTTCCGGTTTGAATTTTTCAAGTTTCACTTGCTAGTCCTCAGATCTGGCATTCTGCCTTTGTGTGCTACATTAAAGAGCATCTGCCTATTACCCCTGAGGGCATTCAGTGCCAAAAAATTAAAAATTCTGCACACATTATTTTAAAATTCTGCAAGCTTTACTGTCAATAAATAAATGCAGAGGCTCTAGCATGGCAGTGGGGAGCACAGACCACTGGTTGTACAAAGGTGAGAGATCACCCTGGACTCAGTGGTGAGGCTGCATCTGACCCTGACACAACACAAGGCCTGGGTCTACCCCAGAAACACCCTGGGGCCCTGCCCCTCTGCGCCAGGTGCACCAGGTATGGGGCAGGCAGGCTCAACCAAGTGTGGATGAGCTCAATATGGGGGGATCCAGTAGTGGGATGAGAGGATTCTGTGTGAGACAATTTGAGTGGGGGCGGCTCAGTGGGGGGATCTCCACAGAGGCAGGTGCAGGGGCAGTGAGACTCTGCAGGGGCTTCCAAGTGAAAGTACACCTCTACCTTCATATAACACTGTCCTTGGGAGCCAAAAAATCTTACCGCGTTATAGGTGAAACTGCGTTATATCGAACTTGCATCAATCCACTGGAGTGCGCAGCTCCCCCCTCCCCCCCGAGCAACCGAGTGTTATATCCAAATTTGTGTTATATTGAGGTAGAGGTGTCGTTGGGGATCAGTGGAGGGGTCAGGGTGCTGGGGTAGTGGGGCTTACTGAGGTGGGAGTCTGGTTGCAGCTAGTTGGGGGGTCAGTGGCATGGGGGTCTGGACATGGGGGTTCAGGGTGGTGCAGGAGGGGTGAGGCATGTCTCGATAGGGGGTTGAATGCAGGGAGCTCAGTTGGGGTGGGGGGTCTGGATGCAGGGGTGGGGGTCTGGCTGCAGGGTGGCTCCAGATGCAGGGGTTGAGGTTCAGTGGGGTGGGGTTCAGGTATGGAGGGCTGGGGGGGTTCTGGGTGAATGGGGTGAGGCTCGGCGGGGGTGTCTGGGTATGGGAGTTCCAGATGCACTCGAGTTGTGTGGATGGGGGAGCAACTCCCCGTACAATGACCCTTCCCCCCACAGCCGAGGACGATGGGGGCAGAAAGCAGGGGAGGATGCTGAGCTTTCTGCAGCTGGGGGCGGTTTTGGGAGGTTGAGGGGAAGGAGGGTCCTGACACAGCCCCAGCTACTCCTTGCAGGGTAAGAGGAAATCCCATCCTCCTCTGCTTCAGCCCAGCTAGGACTGGCAGCTGATCCCGGCTCAGGGTAGGAGCCACATTTATAACATCAGGATGGCTGTACTGGGTCAGACCAAGTTCCATCCAGCCCAGTATCCTGTCTACTGACAGTGGCCAATGCCAAGTGCCCAGAGGGAGTGAGCCTAACAGGTAATGATCAAGTGATCTCTCTCCTGCCATCCATCTCCACCCTCTGACAAACAGAGGCTAGGGACACCATTCCTTACCCATCCTGGCTAATAGCCATTAATGGACTTAACCTCCATGAATTTATCCAGTTCTCTTTTAAACCCTATTATAGTCCTAGCCTTCACAACTTCCTCAGGCAAGGAGTTCCACAAGTTGACCATGCGCTGTGAACGAAGAAATTTACCTCTCTTCCAGATGCTCTGGGTGCCAGAAACAATGTATCTGCTCAGCTAGGGAGTGGTGCATAACTGGTTTTGCAGCTTCTCTTCGCTTCCCTGTCAGAAAGTCATTTTTCTGCAGGGAAGCAAAGAAATCTACGGGGGACATGAATTTTGCGTACGCGCAGTGGCACAGAATTCCCCCAGGAATAACCTGTGTGGTGTTGTATTAACAGTAGGCACATATACACCATGATTCAACCACCGCTTAACCTTCTCTTTGACAAGCTAAATAGACAACCTATTGAACCTAAGATTACAGGATCTGCAGAAGCTCAAATCATGTGGAATCAGGAGTACAGGTGACAATGCACAGAGGGGTCACTGAAAGGGCATACAAGAGCATTGCACGAATGCACTGGGGGGACCAACCGTAAGGACACAGCTGATCTGCCAGCATTTTCCATTTACACTAGCACTGCTGCCAGTGCAGAGTGACCTAATGCAAAATATATACGGCAGCTACCCTTGCTCTAAGCAAAGGTAACAGAGATGGATGCATTCAAGCACTGATCTGAGCATTCCTTGGGGGGTGAGAACTATCCTGGTAGCACGAGCTGGTGGTGCAATTCCTAGTGAGCTAGGAGATGCAGCAACTTTCTCTCTGGGACAGGAAACGACCACACTGAGTAAGGTACCATGACAAATTACTTTGATCACCTCCTGCAGCTTCCGCTTTACCTCCCACCCCCAGTATATCTACAACTCATCTTTAAAGGTGAGCTGTGAAACAGAACAAAAGATTTGCTTTTGCCGCTTGCTGCTCCCATGCAAAAAGAGGTAATAGCTTTTCAGAATAGCAGTTTGAGGTTTTTTTTATTATCGAAATACCAAAGACCACAGGTCTCCCAGAGCCTTGATCTGATAGACGGCTTTGCAAGACCTGAATAGTGATGGCACACCAGACCATAGCCTGGGCAGCTTCTGTCTCTCCTCTTGCACTAAGAGGAAAGAAATACCAGGTCCAAGTGAAACTCTTAAGGATCTTGGAAGGACAAGGGGCTGCATTGACCCCCATGAAGATTTGAACATGGGGCTCCAGGGAGTAAGTATTTTAAATCCCCAAGGCACAGCCCACTAAGGCAGCCCCCGCAGCACAAAAGAACTAAGAGGCATCTAAAAAGTCACTCAAGAAAGAAAATGAAAGTCTGACCCTGTGCTTTATAACCCGTCAGGTATGAAGATCTTGGGGAGCAAACTTTCAAAGGGGCCTCAACCAATCCACCCTGTAAGAAACAGAATTGAGATGGTTAACGCTCTCAACATGCAGGCAGACATATTTCCACCCGGGCAGTTGCCATCTCAGCTGTGCCAGGAATCGATTGTGGATGTAAAACAAGAGGCTGTTAATTAAAAGTAAGATGTTACCATGAACTGACTGTAATCAGTAAAGGGTGGAGGGAGAATCCTGCTGCAAGCTGAGAGGGAGGACAAAGGAGTTGAGATTTGACTTGGTATTCTTCAGAGTTCTTGAATCCAGATTCCAGCTGAGACAAAGGTGGAGAGCAAAGCCTTGTTTTGCAATTAATCTGTCTCCCCTCGGGCACTTCCCAGGAAGATCCAAACCTCTCCATCACACACGACAGACATCTCTCAGCAATGGAGGGCAACCCAGTGTATTAGAGGCCTCCTGCTGAGACAGCACAATGCAAGAGGCCACTGTTTGGAAGTGTAAAGGAAGGAGCCCTGGAAGTCCTATTGTTTCTCTGCTCAGCAAACTGGGAGAGTCTTTGGTTTTTTTTTCTTTTCAACACAAACAGGCTGGCTGAACCAGGAAATGCCAAACTAATCCTATGGCTTACAGCTCATCAGCATTGACATAAATATGTTCGGGAAGGAGAGGGGTTCAAGGTACCCAGTCTTTCTGGTTTCAGCATGTCTGCACAACAGCATATGTTGATGCACTAGTTTGAGAGGCAGCGTGGTCTAGCAGACTGGGGCTAAACTGGAAGTCAGAACTCCTGGGTTATATCAGGTTGTGCTACTGACCTGCTATAACCTCGAGTAAATCACCTTCCTTCAGTCTCTCTATTTCCCTTCCCACCCCTCTGTCCTATCTCGATTTTAACTTTTCCAAGGCAGAGACTGTGTGTATGTACACTGTCTAGTACAACAGGGCCCCAGTTTTGGTTGGGACCTTTAGGCATTTCAGTAGTACAAAAAAAAAAAGACAAGTTACTGTTTTTTTCCATGCAGTTTCCTCACCACATTCCAATGTTAGATCCATAGAGAGTTCAACTCTACAGGCAAGAAAATCAATGTAATTGAACTTGGAAGAGTTCCTAGTGGCCAGCTCCCAGAGACTCGTCCCTTCGTATTGCTTCATAAACCACTGCCCTGTTCCCAGTCCCACTTCTTGGGACTAGAAAGTCAGAGCTGCTCCTGAAGAGCGGAAGTTTCCTTGAGCCGATTGACCTTTAAATACCATGCAGTCATAGTCTAGTCTGTAAGCGCAGGTTATGTGCCGGCCCTGAGTGTCATTCGACCCAACAGGATAAGATGGTTTAGGGTTTCTGAAAGGCAAATACTGAGCCTATTCCCCAGTGTTTACACATAGCTGCTGGGAAATAACCTCTGAAGCCTTCTGGGCGTGTTTGTAAAACAGCACAATGGCTAGGATAACTCAGCATCAGTGACTAAGACATCATTTAATCTCTGTATGTTAAATGCCTGGCTGCTCTCGGACTTGCCTAACCCTGATCCAGTACATTTATATCTGGCACCACAGTGCCATTTCAACTCACTAGAGACGCTTCTAAGCCCTTGCACTAGTAGGGATGCCATTCTTATGCTGTTTGTGCAGCACCCAGCACACTGAGTCTCCAATCCTGCTTAGAATTTGCGGGTACTGCCACAGCACACTTAAAAATTAAGTTGCCAGCTGCCCCTTCCCACACAGCCACCTATTATTATTTACTGTTTATATTATGGTAACAACCAGGATAGGCTCCACTGTGATAAGGACTGCATGGACACACAGTAAAGGACAATCCTTACAAGCTGGTTCCTGGGAGTTGGAAGGTACTTACTAGTTCACAGGCAATGCCAATAGCTGACGTAGAGTCAGGGCGGGGACTGACAGCCAACCACATATATTTATGCCAAGAAGGGTTAAATGAGTCATTCTGCTCTAAAACTACAAAGAGCACATAATGGAACAGGCATGCCAAAAAAATTAAAGTTGCCGTGGTTCAGGTCACACAGTCATTTAACTTTTCACCCCGAACGGTTGCCTAGCAGAAGCAAGGATAAAGACCTGCACAATGCAGCTTCACTTTCTCCGCACGGGCAGGTCAATGACATTCCTGGGACCTTTGCAGATCCATGTCTAATCCATTACTAGGCAGGCAGAGGTGGGTATCCAGAGTACCAGATCCATTGCCATTCTGCTTTATGAAATGCTAGAGAAAAACTGGGAAGGGCTGCAAGCACAAAGGAATTCTGAGTGAAATTCCCCTTCAGATGAGGTGCTGGATAATCACCAATACAGCACTTCCTACCTTAGGTACCTTCCATTCAAGGACTCCAAAGCTCTTTACATAAAATCTGATTCAACAGATGGCCTGTTTATTCTATCCAAATACATTTAAGCTCCTAATCTCCCTCAATATAACAGCACCTCAAACGGAGTATTAATTAGGCTGGTAAGAGGGGGGAGTATACCACTGCAGAGGTACAGCCAGTACTCAGGACAGCATGGGGAGTTCACCTGTATGTCATCACAGCACCACTCCTAGGCACTGAGGTGCTAATGAGCGTACCAGGGATAGTAGATAACTCCCAGCTGAGTGTCCCAGCCTTCCCATCAATCACTGCAGCATAACAAACACCAGCATCCAACATGTTTACAACTCAAGCTACACCTCTGCTGCTCTGGCACCATCCTAGAGATACCCCTGCCTGGAAGGAAAGATGGAAACTACTGGACAACTTCTAAACATTTGAAAATGGGGTTCTTGCCAAACCCACACCTGGATTGCATGGCACAAGGGGTTCCTGTGAATGCTCTGAACTAGCCAGTGATATCACAGCTCAGTTTGTTTCCCCGTACAAAGGACAACAGTCTGAAACAGAATCGACTCCCCATGGACTGAAGCGTGGGAGCTGCCCTTGGATTACAGGGTCTGTATTTCTAACTCTTGCAAATTTACAAGTCTCATGATATTTGGTATTTTTCTTAAAGCCCCAATTCCTACAGCCAGGTGGTTACAAGAGACTCTCCACTTTCAGTTTTTAACAGTGGTCACTGAGAAGAACTCAATCCTCAAAAACCAGAAGGCCAATAAAGACCACTCAAATTATTTAAAATCTCACTAATTTTAAAACAATCTTCTGGTATGGGGGGCCTGGTCCATGGCTTTTGAATGGCTGGGGCTGGCAATGCTGAGAACCCAAGTGCGAGAAGAGGGTCTTTTAAAAACGGACTTAGTTACCATTTGCTTGAAAGTGTTTGGAAGGTCATGATTGCTCCAGTGGGTGCCTCTGAACAGCACCGCTGGAATAGTCCAGTATCGCATGACCACAAAAGATCGTGACTGCACAGTCTCCACTCACCTTGGGCTGGATTAACAGCACCCCATGGAAAGACTCCCACAACCCTCCTGCACTTGTCACACTCATTCTGTTCCCAGTAGAGAGTCAATTTGGAAGCCCTCCCTAACAAAACCTGCCAGGCTGCACATTCCCAGGGCTTGAGCGTGTGGATTTGGCATATTTAGAGCATCAACATCTGTCGTTCAATAGCCACATTTCATTCAGGACACTAACCAAAGGATTCTGAAGAGTGTTGGTGCACTGGTGTACAATTCAGATCTGAATTAGGGACTCCCCTTCCTTCACACAACCTCAGTGGAGACCAGCAATTTAGCACTTACACACCTCTTTATCTGTAGACATTAAGACTCTTTACAAAGGTGGAGTGAGGAGGTCAGTATCATCCCCATTTACAGACACAGGAAAAGATTTGCCCAAGGTTATACAGTGGGCCAGGAGCAGAACCAGGATTAAAACCCAGGACTGTTGACTTCCAGTCCAGAAGATAAGGAAGGCAGCTTTGCCCAGTGCCCTAAGAGTAGCTGAAGAGCTACAGCTCTTCACGCTCTCTTTTGCGGATCTACCGACAAGGGATCCCCTCATCTGTCCCACAATGATGGGGCTCTATTCACATGTGCAGAGTCTGAAGGAATATGCATGTGGTTAATTCAGAGAGGAGGCATTTCTGCTTCCCTGTCACAGAGGGGCCTGGTCCCTGGGCTGTTTTGCTCTTCACTGGTAATGACTCATCCTGCCCTGACATGCTTTGCCCAGTGTTCATTGAATTTATCAGTCAGGTGAGATGGGTGGGGCATGGTACAGATACAACTGGCTGCTAACTCCTGGCTGGAAACCATGGAGCCAGCAGAGAGTGAATGACTCACTACTCAAATCACAACAGTGAGAAGACAAACCCCAAGGAGCTTAGCAACTCTGTTCAAATCACTCTGCTCTACGGCTTGTGCTTAAGCATAATAAAGGCAGGAACAAAGGGCAACAGATAATCACTCCCCTGACAACAGGTTCAAGAAATGCTTCCTTTTAGAAGCAGGACACAAGCTGAGGGAGGTAGTATCTTTTATTGTGCCATCTTCTCTTCTTCAGGGCTGGACAAAGCTGCCTCCCTTCTTCCTACCTGTTTTCTAAAACACTGGGTCTTCCTTTGAGAAAGCTCTCAGCAGGAAAAAGAGATGAGTCTTTCTACTAGGAAGAGAATTCTCTCTCACGCTCTCCACCGGAGAATTGTGGGAGGAGGAGGGAGAAGTTTCCAGATATACTCTTAGCTAAGCAAGTCCAGAACAACATCCCATTAGTGGAACAAGTCAGATTCTGTGATTTTAGGGGTTCTCTGTGTTAGGGAAAATAACCCCGCCCCCCATTGTCTTAGGCCCTAGGCCTTTGAGCAAAAATAATTTGGAGCCTTAGCTTAGCTTGTTTTACTGTATAAAGGGCATGCCAAGGCAGAAAGATGTAGTCAGGGCCCCAAAAAGAGGAACTAGAATTGAATAAAGGGGAGCCAGGAGATCTGTTAAGTTACAACAGCTGAGTCTGCTGTCGGGACTACAGAAAAAGTGCTAGAATGGTCAAAGCGCAGACTTGACTGGCAAAGACAATCACAGGAAAATAGGAAAATGTGTAAGAGTTGCTTGCTAAATAGCAATATGTATGCCATAGGGTAAATATTAGTCATGTTTTGCAGCATTAGCAATTTGTATTCCACATAAGGCTGTATTTGTGTGTGACGTTTTGCGGTTTTAACCTTTATAAGCTCAGTAACATTTGTAACAGGCAGAGCAGCTTAACCCTTGCTAGGGTGACCCGCTGGCTCTCCCTGGGTGCGCACACTTGTAATCAATATAGGTGCCTCAGGCTATCTGATTCAAATTCAATAGAGTGGTGGTCTTTTCCCTAACATCTGCAATTAACTTCATGTGCATTCAAAAGAGAGTGTGAAGGTTGCATCTTAGGAACAGAAAAGCAGCACAATGCACACTGCTATCTAGTCCTGCCCCGCCTCCAGTCAAATAGCAGCCAAGGTGTGAATCCACCTTTCCCTCCCTCAGTAAGATGTTCAGCTGAATGGGCAGATGGCCCAGTTAAATGCTAATATTAGCAAAGGAGTGAACAAAATAAATTGTCAGAGGCACAGTCAAGCCCTGGGACCTCCTAGTTCACAAGTTGGAGAAATGGTGGCAGCTCTGTTGTAAGTAATATACCTACACTATGATTCCTGCTACTGTTACCACCACTGGAGTGGCACCACTGGTGAATTACAAGGCTCGTTTTTGCCAACAGTCACAGCCTATACCCCGCAGGTATAGGCTGTGACTGGGCTCAAGATTCTCTGGCACTGGTAACCCTGCTTAAATGTGTTTGTGGCCAGAGCATGTTGCACCATGGTTAGATTGTGTCTTTGCAGACAGAAGCAGCACGTTCTGGGATTATGCTAGAGTCCTAGAAGACACCAGTGCATTTCTTCTGCTCACACACATAATACTAAACCATTTTCATTTCCCAGCCACCTCCTCTGGAGCAGCAACGACGAGGATGAACATATGGTTTTTCATAACTGATGCACATTATTGTTTAACATGCAAGGGTGGGGTGAGTTAGTCACAAGGACTGTACTTTACTCCCAGAGAGCAACTTCCTCCCAGCTGATCTCCTAATACTCTTGTTCTATATGCAACATTGCTCAGTTTCCAGAGCAAGTTTAAGTCTTGTCCACAATGTGAGATGTAACCATTTAAACCAAGCCATTTTCAACAGACCTGAACCCGGGTGACTGACTCTCACACTGCCCTGCCTGCAGACCATTCTAAGACATGGCTGCTGAACAGTAGAGGAGCAATGCTTTTAGCAGGCCTTGCTCTGGGTGGCCAGATTGTTAAAGAGAGGAAACAAAACAATGGAGGGGTCCCACAGGGAACATTTCCGTGGGGCCCAGAAGTACATGCCAGAGGAGAGGGGGGATAGAAAAGGGAACTCATACCCCTCTTGGGTGTGGATTGCAGCGAGGCTCAAAGTGGGAAGAAAAGGGAAATAAGAGACAGTTTCCGTCATACACATTTAGGACTGGATTTTAATGGTGCTTTGCCTGACATCCTGCCCTTCCCTGGCTTGAGTACACCATGTGCTCATTCTTTGAGACTCCAGACTGGCTTTTTAAACAGTCCCAATCTCTCCTTCTATAGATGTTCCATACCCCTACTCATTTGTGTACTTTTATGTATTTTTCCCCAATTCTTTTTTTATACCATTATCCTAATGGCTCCTAACTAACACTGTTACCTTTTCTGATGGCCACTGCACACTGAGCAGATGTTTTCAGAGAACTAGCCACAATGACTTCAAGAGCTCTTTCTTGAGATAATAGTTAATTTACACCCCATCATTTTGTGTTCATAAATAAGATTATGGTTTTCCAGCACCCATTACTTTGCATTTATCAACTGAATCTTATCTGCCATTTTTTTGCCCAGTCACCCACTTTAGTGAGAGTCTTCTGTAACTCTTGGCAACCAGCTTTGGACTTAACTATCTGGAGTAATTTAGTATTGTTTGAAAATTTTGCGACTTCACAGTGTACCTGTTTTCCCAGATCATTTATGAATACATTGAACTTGCAGGTTGAACAGAAGGGTGGGCACCCCACGTTTTGGCCATCCTAAACGATTCCTTGTAAGTTTGTCAGGGGCAGAAAATCTCCTAGACCAGAGGTTCTCAAAGTATTGTACTGGTGAACCCTTTCAAATAGCAAGCCTCTGAGTGCGACGCCCTCTATAAATTAAAAAACATTTGTATATATTTAAAACTATTATAAATGCTGGAGGCAAAACGGGGTTTGGGGTGGAGGCTGACAGCTCACAACCCCCTGCAGGGTTGCAACCCTCAGTTTGAGAAACCCTGTCCTAGGCAGCCCCAAAGTGGAAAGCAGTTATCTGACCACCACCACCCCCCCCCCCGAAGATCCTAGGATGGGAGGGAACTGGCTGTCTCTCAAGGAGGCACTCAAATAGAAGAGTAGGAGGAGGACAGGCCAAAGACACTAAAGGTAAGAGGTGGACTTCAGCTAAGGAGTAGAAATGTAATGTGTAAATAACTCTAAAAGATGGCAGTTATACTGGGCTGGCATTCCCAGTGAGGAAGGGCAGTCAACTCAGGCAGTGACAGCGCATGACCTCCTCCACTATCCGACCAATAGGGCCTCCCCCTCATCTGGAAGAATGAGAGAGAAGTTCAGGTTTCATGGCCAATTCTGTCTCTACCAGGTCTTCCATAAAGGGTTACAACTTGCACAGCTTGATGTGCTGGATTTTCCTGAGGTGGATACTTGTCCTTTAGAAACTGGGCCAGACACCAAAATCATTTCACCATAAATCACCAAAGGGCATTTACAGTTGATACAGATGTGGGGTATGCGTGTGGTGTTCCAAAGTGGATTCCATGAACATGTTACGAAGTACCAGCTGGTTTTAGAAGTTGCCAGGTAACAGCTACACCCAGTGAGAGCTTGTTCTAATATATGGAGATATACCTATCCGACAGAACTGGAAGGGACTCCAAAAGGTCATTGAGTCCAGCCCTCTGTCTTCACTAGCAAGATCAAGGATTGAACTCACAACCCTGGGTTTAGCAGGCCAGCGCTCAAACCACTGAGCTCTCTCTCTGATAATGTCACGCTTGGGCCTTTAGACCTCATGTGGGGGATGGAGTTCCCATGCAACTAGAATTAGTGCTTTGTTCAAGTGCTTGCAATAGAACCTAGCTGAAAGGCCATTGTTATAGTCACTTGCAGGCTTTTAATTGCTTTTGTTCTGAACACATCAAAGTGAAAGGTTCCATATTACCTGTCAATTGCCTAGCCCCCAGCTCCCACCCCCACCATGTTTATCCCACATTTCTTCCCAGCTACCACCCCAAAAATCCACTAGTTTACCACATGTAAGTGGAGATGAGATTTTTCCCCTTCTATTTTTGGTCTCCAGTGTGTTGCCTCCTTTCCCACACCCTTAGGTTCTGTCCCCATTCCTCTTCTCCCTCCCTGTGCCCCTGGAGGCATGGGTACATCTCCAAATGCAGGGGGATGAGCATTCGGAAGAATGTGTTGGGCAAATCTGCAAGCTACTTCCCCCTCCTCCCCCAGCTGCAGGTGAGTCAACTTCAATCAGGAAGCCATGTGCCATTATGCAAGTGACTGAAGTGTTGAAAGAGACTCCACAAACAGAGAAGGTTCCTTATAGAGCCTGCAGTCTCCCACTAGTACCAGGTTTTCCATCAGAACACAGCATGGATGACCACTGCAAGAAACATCTACTTTTTTGAGTAAAACCTCTTCTGTCCCGTTTTTCCCCTTTGTTCTCTTGTATCACAACCTCCCCCTCCACACACACACTCCCACTGCCTATTGTTCTGCCATGAATTCAGCGGAGTGCATCCACAGTACCGAGGCTAGCATCGAATGTCAGAGTGGTGCACTCTGGTAGCTATCCCACAGTTCCTACAGTCTCTACCACCCATTGGAATTGTGGGTTAAGTTCCCAGTGCATGATGGGGCAAAAACATTCTCACAGGCATTTCTGGGTGTGTGCTGTCACTTGCTCCTCCCTCCGTAAAAGCTACGGCAGACACTATACTACCAGATGGTGTAGCACAGTGCACCGCCTGTCTCCTGGTACTATGAATCCACCTCGCATGTTCTCTTGTCTTTCTATTTACTCTTTCATCTACCCATTTCCTGCCATTTTTCAGCCATCGTGAACAGAACTGCACAGCTTCTGCCACTTCTTCTATGTTATCTGTCCTGGACTCCCATGGAAGCTACAGAAGGCAACAAGTCCGTCGTTTTTCAGCCATCGTGAACAGAGCCATATAGCTTCCACCGCAAATTCTGCTCACGTTTCTGCCGCAAACTCTGCTCTCCCACTCTTGCGGCTCTAACGAGCTTCCTGATTCCATGAAAGCTACAGAAGACAACCATTTACCACTTTTATCAGCCATCTTGAACTGAACAGCTTATTTTGTGCCCTTTTTCCAGGATTACCCAGGCAGGCGCTATAGCATGGCAAGCATGGAGCCCACTCGGATCTCCGCTGCAGTTTTGACCATTGTAAAAACCTTGTGCATTATCCAGCACTATGTGCAGTACCTGCAAAACTGGGCGAGGAAGCGATGACAATGCAATTACTATAATGAGGACATGGACAGACATTCCTAGAGGCATGGCCTGTGGCAATTGGGAGATCATGGTGGCACTGGGCCTGGTTCATGCCACGGAACACCGATCCTGGGCCCAGGGAACAAGCACAGACTGGTGGGACCACATAGTGTTGCAGGTCTGGGATGATTCCCAGTGGCTGCAAAACTTTCATATGTTTAGGGCCACATTCATGGAACTTTGTGACTTGCTGTCCCCTGCCCTGAAGCACAAAGACACCAAAATGAGAGCAGCCCTCACCGTTGAGAAGTGAGTGGCCATTGCATTGTGGAAGCTTGCAACACCGGACAGCTACCGGTCAGTCCAGAATCAGTTTGGAGTGGGCAAATCTACTGTGGGGGCTGCAGTGCTGCAAGTAGCCAACACAATCATTGACCAGCTGCTATCAAGAGTAGTGACTTTGGGAAATGTGCAGACCACTGTGGACGGCTTTAATATGCTGGGGTTCCTTAACTGCGGTGAGGCGACAGACAGAAAGCATATCCCAATCTTAGCCCTGGCATACCAGGGCGGCCAGTACGTAAACCACAAGGGATACTTTTCCATGGTGCTGCAAGCAGTGGTGGATCACAAGGGATGTTTCACCAACATGGGATGGTCGGGAAAGATGCATGACGCTCACATCTTCAGGAACTCTGGTCTGTTTGCACAGCTGCAGGAAGGGACTTACTTCCCAGACCAGAACATTACTGTTTGATAACTACAGACATTTCAACATCCCCTTGGGGACCCAGCCTACCCCTTAATGCCATGGCTCATGAAGCCATAAACATGCACCCTAGAGCAGTCCAACTATAGGCTGAGCAAGTGCAGAATGGTGGTAGAATGTGCTTTTGGACATTTGAAAGCGCGCTGGTGCAGTTTACTGACTCTGTTAGTTACAATATTCCAGTTGTAACTGCTGCTTGTTGTGTGCTTCACAATCTCTGAGAGTAAGGGGGGAGGGCGGGGGGGAACGTTTGAAGCAACTTGCCTGGCAGCCAATTTCACACAGCCAGACAACAGGGCAATTAGAAGAGCACAGGAGGGCATGCTGCGTATCAGAGAAGCTTTGAAAGCCAGTTTCATGACTGGCCCAGGTATGGTGTGACAGTCGTGTTTGTTTCTCTTGAAGTTACCTACCCCCTATCTATATCTATATATGAAAGGAAATAAAGTCTAAATTGTTTTAAAACTGTTCTTTATTTGTTGAACAACACATTGAGAGAAATCAGAAGGCAGACTGGGGGAGGAGGGAAGGACAAGTCAAGAAACCAAATCAAAAGTTTGCAAATGCCAGCTTTCTGTAGCTTGGGTGAGCCTCTGGGGTTGAGTGTGCGGGTCACCGTAGCCTCCCCCCTCGTGTTCTTGGGAGTCTGGGTGAGGAGGCTATGCAATTTGGGGAGGAGGGAGGGTGGTTATACAGGGGTTGCAGCAGCAGTCTGTGGTCTTGCAGCCTTTCCCGCATTAGATCCACCATACAGTGGAGCATGTCAGTTTGCTCCCCCATGAGCTTGACCATAGCGTCCTGCCTGCTCTCATGGCATGCCTGCCTCCTCCGTTTGTGTTCCTGTAATGCTTTGCAGGACTCTGCAACTGTTTGCCCCCACACATTCAGCTGTGCCCTATCAGCGAGGGAGGACTGCATGAGCTCAGCAAACATGTCTTCCTGAGTGTGTTTTTTCCGCCTTCTAACCTGGACCAGCCTCTGGGACGGAGTAAATAGGGGCTGCATTGAAACATTTGCACCTGCAGGAGGAGAAAAAGAGCGAGGGTAGTATTTTAAAATACTTTTCAGAGAACAAAGGGGACACTTTGGTATGAGTAAGCCATCACACACAGCCCAGCAACAGAATTCAGCTTGCAGACAGCCTAGGGGCACACGGGGTTCTGCTTCTTCTACATTCATTTCAATGTTTTCAAACTGCTAGGACCCCTTTCCCATAGGAAGCAATGCTTGGTGGGTTTGCCATAAAAGATGGCCTGCGGGCTCTCTGAAATGATCACTTCACCCAACATTCCCCCTCCCCCCTGGCTCCAATGCAGCTCCGAGCAAGGATGAGCCCTTTATACGCGAACAGCCCAGGACAGCTAGGTTTCCCTCCCAACAGGCTCCGATCAGGCTTTCACTCACCAGAAGTACCTTCTCCAGGGTCATGGTCCAGAAGCTGCACTGGGAGTGGGAGGAGGCTATTGGCTCTAGTGTTAAGTATAGTTCCTGGCTCAGGGGGAAAATGGATTCCCCACTTGCTGCCTGTGTACTGTTGTCGTCCTCCTCTTCGTCTTCCAATGACTTCCTCCTCTCCATGAAACTCCCCCCTTACAGATGTCCACGGACAGTGGTTGGGTAGTCGTGGCGCCAACCCCCATAATTCCATAGAGCTCACGGTAGAAGCGGGATGTATGGGGCTGTGACTCAAAGCGCCCGTTTGCCTGCCTGGCTTTTTAGTATGCTTGCCTGAGCTCCTTGATTTTTGTACAACACTGCTCTGTGTTCCTGGAGTAGCATCTTTCCATCATGGCCCCAGAGACTTCAGTGTACATATTTGCGTTCCTTTTTCGGAAAGTAGTTCTGCCATAACAGACTTGTCTCCCCAACATGCGATGAGATCCAGTACCTCCCATTTGCGCAATCCTGGAACTCGTCTCCGAATCCGGGACTGCACGATCTCTTGTGATGGTGGACTGTGCTGACAGTCACCTGTGCTGACGGTGACCAAACAGAAAATGAAATTCAGAAGTTCCTGGGGCTTTTCCTGCCCACCCGGCTAGTGCATCGGAGTTGAGAGTCGTCCAGAGTGATCACAAGCGAGCATTCTGGGATAGCTCCCGGAGGCCAATAACGTTGAATTGCATCCACAATACCTTTAACCAGGAATTGCGATCTTGATTTAAGTGCTACTCCACTTGCCGAGGTGGAATACAGAAATCGATTTAAAGACCCCTTTAAAATTGAAAGATCCGGTTTGGTCATGTGGATGGAATCTTTTTTTTCTTCTTTCAAATTAACTCGGCTAATTCCAAAACAGACTAGTGTAGACTAGGCCTAACTGGTGAGGGTTTTGTTTAAGATCATAGCCAGGTGTGCACACTAATGGTTTCAAATTGTGTTTTATCTGAATCTCCCTTCTAGGCATTTGGACATTGAGCCTGCTGATGGGAGCCACAAACACTGCTTTCCCCATCTAATTGAAAAGAAGTTTGTTTGCCTTTCTTAAAGTCATTTAATTTTAAAAAGATCCCTCAAAATAAAGTCTCTTGTAATCTGGCCACCTGTTTGCTATCTTCTCCTCTTGTGCAATATATTCAGTATATCACTGTAAATAAAACCCTTATTCCTTAAAGCTACATCTCCTGGCAGTTTGAGTAGGGGAATCTAATTCTCACACAGTCAATCCCAGACAAACTCCTGGGAGGTTAATATCCCAGTGTTACAGATTAAGGAAATGGGGGAACAGGGTCAGCTCAAGGAGCCTGTCAGAGCCAGAACTGGAATTCAGGGGCCCAAGGCTCCTGTGCTCACATAGTCTGCTAGTGAGTGTGTCACAGGTCCCATCTGTGCCCAATCCTCAGTCATCTGTTACAGCAGCCTTGTGTCTTTAGCTCTGCAGGCCCCTAGTCCAATCCCTGAACACAGCAGTCAACATCCACATCATTAATTCATGGACCTGATAACAGATCATGGCAGCCACACTCTGTCTATCGCTTATCCAGGTGGCTGGAGGTGGGTTACTACCTGGCTAACATTGGCTGTTCTTTGTCCAACACACAAAATAACAAACTCAGCAGAAGATACCTTCATTACTGAAGGTGGTGGGTGAAAGGTGCCAAAGTGAGAGTGCCCACTTGGAATGATTAACCCTTTCAAAGACAGCCTTCAGTTTTCAATCAATCAGAGCCTAGGACTTTCATGACTAAGGGAATTTAGTAACCCAAAAAATACCTAATAACCTAGGCTCCCTTGATCAGTAACCAGAGGAAATTTAAAAACCCTCCTCCCCTTCTGCAGGAAATCCCCCACCCCCCAGGATCTTTATGAGTAGCATCACTGCATTGGGGGAAGGGTCACTAATCAAACAACACTAATCCATTCCCACTCCTACCTTCTGCCAAGAACCAGGATTTCAAGATACAGCCAAGCTACCTCTGCCCACTAGTCCTCAGTTTCGCTCTGCCTGGCAGCAGCTGCTCTGCTTGCCCTGGGGCCCTGTCGACATTGGTAAAAAAAAAAAAAAAATCCCCAGATTGCTTCTCATTGCTAACACTGAACAAATCCACTCAGAACATGTCTAACGAACATGGTATTAAAAGCCTCAGCAACCTGTCTACATTAAAACTCCCAGTGCTACCACCAGCAGTGGAAAATGTTTCAAAATGTTTTCAGCTAGCGTAGACAGGGCCCATCCATCTGCTCTAGCTCAGGGATTCTCAACTTCACTGCACCACAGCCCCTTCCTAACAACAAAAACACAGCCCCCATGCAAGGCTGAAACTGTAGCCTGAGCGCCACTGCCCCCACAAGGGCTTCATTCCTGGGAAGCAGGGCTGTAGCCTGAGCCTCACTGCCCAGGGCTGAAGCCCTTGGGTTCTGGCTTCAGCCCAGGTGGCAGGGCTCAGCTTTCAGTATCTAACATGGGCCCTGGTGACCCTATTAAAACTGGGTTGTCAAATGCAGGGTCATAACAGCTCTACTTCATTCTCCAGAGTCTGATGAAGAAACATGTTGAAGGTCTCAGAGGGACAATTTAAAGTTGGCCTAGTGAGCTAAGGGGCAGCTACATATTAACTCGAGATGCTGGGATAAGCAGCTTACTAAATGTCACTGCTCCCTGCAGCTCTTTGCAGGCAGGGAAGGGACAACTAGACCAGTGGTTTTCAAGCTTGGGCACTGGTGACCCTCCCACCCCATATGAATTAAAAACACATATTTAGAACCATTATAAATGCTGGGGCAAAGTGGGGCTTGGGGTGAATGCTGACAGCTTGTGATCCCCCATGTAATTACCTAGCAACCCCTTGAGCGGTCCTAACCCCCAGTTTGAGAACCCCTGAACGAGAGTTTTTTGCCTTGTGTTCTGCATAAGGACAGTGTGTTGAATGTGGCCGTGCAGAGCCCTCAGTCTGTAAAAACAGCAGTAACTCTAGGAAAGAAAAGCTGGGCAAGGTGCTGCTGATGCAGATTTAAAAGCCAGGAAGTTCTGTTTTTAAATAGTGCTTAATTTCTGTGTTGAAAACATTAAGGTACCCTGAACAGCTCTTTCTCCATGCTCACCCTGTCCACATGAAATAGATGTCTGGTATGTATTAGCAAAAAGACATTTTAAAATCCCATATCACTCCTGCTTCAGCTATGAGTCTTCAGCTCAGCTCCAGACTAAGGGCTTGCCTGTATGAGATAGCCGTACTGGTTTATAGACAGATGTAATTAAACCAGTGCAAAACCTCATGTAGACACACTTATTCTGATTTAAGAATTGCTTTGACTCAGTTTAGCTGAAGTTAGGAAGGAATCACCTTTAGCTAAATTGCTATAAGCCACTCAAAATAAGAGCATCCACACTGGGGTTTGCACTGGTTCAATCAAGAGTTCAGTAGTCCCACCAGGGTTAAGTAGAAGGGTATTGAGTTAACTCCTGCCAAGCATGGCTGGGATGTTACCGTGCACATGGGATTGAATAGCCACCAGCTTTTCAATACCTTTCCAGAAATGCAATCACCAGCTAGTCATCAACACCCGTCACATGGCTGTGAGCATGTAACTTCTCTGTTCAAATCTCTACATCAGCTTCTTGTTCATTTCCAAGATGATCATTACACTCCATGACCTTACTGTGGAACCTACTGGGACTCAGCAAAAGTTCTGAGGAAGGAGCATGATCTGTCAGTTTCTGGGACTGTTCTTCTCAGAACAGAAGAGAGGCAGATCTCTTTCCAAACACATGGCCCATGGCAACTCGCCAGAGCATGGCATCCTTCAGGGCACAAGTGAAGAGGCATTTATTTAGTTTGGCATTTGGGCCACTCTTTCATTCCTAGGAAGGAAGCTGCCAATATACTTGATAGGTTGGCTTAATTTATGCTTTTGTAAATAGTACCTAGTTGCTACACCAACAGGGGTTTTGTAAGTCATTAATACCTACCAGTTGTATATAAATATAACAGAGGCTGGGAGCAGTATGGAAGTATCGGCTCACTGAAGTGTTTTCTAGTAGCCAGTGAAGAGCTCTACCACTAGCTGCACCCTAAACAGTAAGTAGCATGATGCTGAAAATAAAATAAAAGCAGAACATGAATGTGAACAGAGCTGAGTGATTCAGTGCCACTCAAATCTTGAATTGTCCTGGGAGCTACCAGGTCTCTTGCTGGGTGACTCATCAAGGACCTCTCAACTATTCAAGCAGACTCAAGTTGCTCCCCTGGAGCTTAAGGAAGCTCTCTTGTTCTCCTCTCCCATGTAGCTGAACAGCGTTGCATAACTAGTGAGATGCATTGAGAAGCTTTTTCCTCCCTTTTTAGAGTCATGCCCTGGAACCATGTACCAGACCCAGGCCAGATCAACACAAACTGTGGGGGCAGGGACATGAATAGGTGTGATTTGTGACCAACAGAGGTGGGACAGCAAAAGCAGCTATACTGGTAAAAGTGTCCTTTACTGGTACAGCTTATTTCACTCTGAGAGGCTGGAAGCAGCTATGCCAGCAAAAGCACAGTTGTGTCACTATAAGCTGTATGAACACAAGGTGCACTTTGCCAGCGGAGTACACCAACATAGCTACACTGGCAAAGCCTTCTATGCGTAGACCTGGCCAAATCAGAGCAGATGATAGCCTGGAACACGTAAGAGAGGCTAACAGAACGGGTCCCTCCCTATTTGTCAATGTGTCCATTTTAGAAAAATGCTCTCACCTACTATGGGAAGGGCCAGTCCAGTCATGTTTGCAGAAGCTACTCGTTAGAATTAGGTTTCTAACCCTCACAGCTGCAAACTAAACTTTCCACAAGGGCCCTGACACTGTGCTGCCTTCCTCCTACAGCTAACAGAGCCTGGAATAAGAGGAGCTCAGATCCTCTCCCAACCATAGCGATTTCAGAGTTACTGCTCCACTCTTCAAAACTGATATGTCAGGCACTTCCAAGAAGTTTAGAGCCTCCTTTAACACCACCCCCCACAAACCCATCCACTCACAGGGCAAGCACCAGCAGCGAGCAAGACATCTTATCTGGCTATGGCTGGCTGACTCGTCAGAGGTTGCTTCTACCCCATCTCTCCCCTCACAGCAGTGCCATGTTTGCTGAATCTGTCACAACCCACAGTGTGTTTCACTTGCAAGACAGTTCCTGTGGTTTCTATTCATGAGAGAAGGAATTGAGGCACACACCCCCAAGTTACATGCCATGGGCTCTGGCAGCCAGCCATGTGATGCAATTAGTACCTCAGCTTCTATTTAATGGTGCTAGCCCTTGAGAAGAGCCAGAAAATATGACCCAAGCATAAGCAACGCTTTAACTTCTGCTTGCATTTGCCAACAGCCTTCAGCAGAAGCAGCAGCTATTAGAGCTGGGGAGTAAGTCATTGGTCCCACACTCACCACTAGTGCACCCCAGGCACCCACTGCTCTGGGGGAAGCCACCCTGCTACTGTCTATGCTGGCATGGGTCACTCATACGGAGAAATCCTAAGCAAGGGTGGGGTACAGCCACAGCATAGGGTCAGAGCATGGGGGGAGGAGAGTGGCCAGAGCTCAAGCCAAGCAGGGCCAGAGAGTGCCTGACACTGCTGGATTCTAATGAGATGCCAATGATCATTACAATATCCAGACCCAGCTGGAAAGTAGCACGAGGTGATACCTCCTCTAGACAGCAATAGGCAGAGCTCAGAATAGCTCAGGAGTTGCAAAGCAGCTTGAATGGTTTCTGAATTTGTTTGGCAGACAAGAGAGAGAGTCATTTGGGAATCTGAGTAAACACATCAGGCTGTTTTTTGCTCTGCTGGGGCAAGAAGCCCTTCACACAGGAGGCCTCTCCATTGTAACTTACATTTTCAAACTGCAGAGTGCTCAGAGAAGAGCCACAGATGAGGGGTCTGGAAGGACCAGCTTACAGGATTGAGTGCTAAGCCAATTTATTTTACGGAAGATGAGGTAGGTGATAATGCAAAGTTCTGTCCTCAGGAGGAAAATATTGATAAGAGGAGACAAATACAGCCAGAGCTTCCTGGACAGTGCAACAAATATCACAGCATCCTGCTGATGTTGGTAGTGACCATTTGGTTGGTGCCGGACAGGTGGGGAAATATCTGCCCCATTGTCATAGCTTCAACAGATTCTCTCCCCCCCATCCCATAAACACAAGCGTGTGTGTGTATAACTTACCACTGGCTGCAAAACCATCTTCAGAAAATTTATGTTCTGATAGACCAGCTGAGACCCTTGTTTGCTGAACTGATGCCATTCGAAACATCAGAACAGCATAAGCATAGATAGGGCACTGGTGCTTTTAAACGGTTAGTTGTCTCTCTCTCCTCAGTACAGGTCTAGTTCAGGGGTTTTCAACCTTTTTCCTTGTGAGCCATGCCCCCTCCCACCACCACCCCTTCCCAACATGCTATAAAAACTCCACAGCTCACTTGTACTACAACTGTTTCTCTCCATATAAAAGTCAGGGCCAGCACTAAGGGATAGGAAGCAGGGCAACTGCCCAGAACCCCACACCACAAGGGGCATTGAGAAGTTAAGTTTCTCTGGCTTTGGCTTCAGCCACAGATGCTGGAGCTCAGGACCCCAGGCTGCAGTCCTGCATGGCAGGGGCTTCAGCTCTCAGCCCTGGGGCCTAGTGAGTCTAATGCCAGCCTTGCTTGGCAGATCCCCTGGAACCTGCTCACAGCACTGGGTTTGCAATAGTGCCAGTGGTGCCATGGAGCCAGGCCCATGCTCAGAAGGGTCCTGGCCTACTCAGCTTGCACTGCGCCTCAAGACCACACGAGCCTGCTGGCTCCCCCCCACCCACCACTTGCTCCTCGCTCCCCTCAGCACCAACAGCTAGCTCCTCTCTGCCCCCTGACCAGACCCCAGTGCACCTCCAGCTCCAGGCAGTCTCTGCTTCTCACCACCTGTGGGGCCCTGCCTGTCTCCCCGGAGCTGAGCCGCCTGGGACTGGTGCAGAAGGCTGGCCAGTTTTGGCCAGTTCGGAGGGAGGAAGAGGACAGTGTGAGAGGCTTGGTTGGGCCCCTCCAAGCAAGTAGGTCCCGAGGGAGCCTGGCTGCACTGCTGGCTCATACAGTTTCTTCCCACCAGGGCTTGTGAGTGTGGCCAGGAGGCAGGACATGAGGGAGTGGGTCAGGCTAGGCTGTCAGGGACAGAGGTGTGGGTGTGTTGGGCTCCAGGGAGTGGGGGTTCTGTGTGGGTGGCTGGGCCAGTTGCAGGTTGGAGTGCGCTGGGCCAGAGGATGTTCTGTGCAGACATTCTGTGCATTGTGGCAGAACGTCTTTGGGGGGCACTGGCAAAGGGAGTTATGGGGTGTTGGGTGCGGGAGTGTGTGCACAGTGTGGCCTGCCCCCAACAGGATGGTAGCATGCTGGAAGCACAGGCCAGCCAGGCACTGTGCCTCTGGTAATCCTGGTCTTGTAAAGTAGTGCCCTCACATTTGGCTAGGGGTAGCAGAGCCACCCCACCATGGCACACCCCATGTGCCCGGGGGTGGCCTGCCCTTGCTCTGGGGACTGACCCTCCCGGGCCCCTGCCCTTCCCAAGTGCCCCCATTGGGGGGGGGGGCGGGCACAAAGGTTAATCTGGCCCTACCCCCAGGTAGATTTCGCAAAGAAGGCTAGTGTGGACAAGCGTTTGGCAGGGAGTTGAAGAGTGTGTGGTCTTATTTGGGTGACCAGATTGTCAGCTCAAAGCCCTTGAACACCTGTCCCCCAAACATATTATCATGCATTCACCAGCCTACAAACTGAGCCTCCTGGACTGGGCATTGGCCACAGGACTAGAGTGAACAATAGTCTAATCACTAATGGCATCTTCTAGTTCCTAGCTTTGAAAGGGGTTCCTTTCAACAAGCTAATTGTGAAGATCTCCTTACAAAAGGAACATTGCTCCTCTGCCATGCTGGTCCCAAATTGCTTGACATCTCTATGCTGTTCCAGCATCCAGTGTGGAATACTGGATCCAAAATTAACATCTCAACAGTTCAACGTTACTAAGAACATTCAGCTGAAATGAACCTACTGACGGAACTCAAGGAGGCTCAGGTCATCTTGAAAGATGAAATTTAAGAGCTATCAGCACTGCAACAGGGGACTCAATTTGCTTTGCCATGTCAGCATACCTCACTCCCCTTACACTGAAAAAGGAAAATCCCACAGGAATAGCCCCTGGGACTGATCACCTCTTTTCCAACACCAACCTGTGTCTGCACCACCCCTTGAGCCGCCTTCAGCAGCAGGTTAAAATCCATTCATAGATCGTTACCAGCTTGGTTGTGCCAGGGTGTAAGTGAGATAACTGAGTTTCCAGTTTCCAAAGACTAACTGGGATTTAGGATTGCCTCTCAGACACATCGGCAGTGTGGTGCTCATTTCTCCAATCTGAGCTACAAAGGTTTAATGTATGATGAACTCAGATTCACTATAAAAAGATTTTTTTCACTAATACACACCTGGGAACACCAACGTCTCACAGAGCAAAAGCAGATCTAAGTAGTTCTATCTGAGCTCCTCACAACCACCAATGGATTTTAACCTCACACTGCTATGAAGGCACATAAGTATTTGCCTCAGTTCACCATCTGTAAAATGAGGATCATGGTAGATTAACTGATTTGCCAAGATCACACCAGAAGCCTGTGGCAGAGTAAATTTATGAAAGAGGCATTCTCCCGCTGGGGATTTTAAAGACACAGGGAGCAAAAGGCAAGATCTCGGTTCTAACAGGAGCCCATCAAGGCTTGTTTAGTCTACTAGACCACTAATTTCTCCAGAGGTTCTTGCATCCTTTTGAAACTCCTGCCCTCTGTCTTCACTATTGAGACAACCCCTTTTGATAGCTCTACCACTAACGGTCAAGCATATTGCCCTTATTAGTAATGTTTTAAAGGGATTAAAACTGTAAATACATTTTAAAGTAATTTTTTCCTGTTTTCCTATAAGTGCTTTTTAACCCACTTAAAGAAACATCTTAATTTGAAGACAACTTTATATTAGTATTGATTCTTTGTGGGGACAGACTGGAGCCTTCTGCAGTCCCCATTTGTTATAAGCATCGCTATCAGGAATTAGGGCCCCCTTGTCCTAGGCAAGGTACAAACAAATCTGTTAGTCTTTAAGGTGCCACTGGACTCGATGTTTAACAAATCTGACAGTCCCTTACACAGAACACACTCAGTCAAAGGGCTTGGCTACACTGGAGAGTTGCAGTGCTGTAACCCCTTCACCAGCGCTGCAACTCACTCTGTGTACACACTTACAAAGCCCAGCCAGCGCTGCAACTCCTTGGCTGCAGCGCTAGCCGTACACCTGGTCTGATTGGGGTGTAGCGATTCCAGCGCTTGTGATGCAGCGCTGCTCATCAGGTGTGGACACCAACAGCTCTGTTATTGGCCTCCAGGGTATTAAGAGGTATCCCAGAATTCCTGTCCACAACAAACCAGAAGAATGGCTGAATGACCAGCTCTAAAAAACAAAACACAGCTGCTCTTTGCTCCAGCCAGCAAGCGAGCCAAGGCAGGGGAATTGCTTTGGAATGTTCACAGCTGTTTGTTTGAGGGGAGAGGGGAGTCCCTGTTGAGCAGCTGCTTATGTGGTCTGAAGGCTATTCAGGAGTGCATAATTTGCATTTAGTGAATAAGAGAGGGGTGGGGGAAGGGTCAAAACTTTTAAAATGATTGAAGGTTGGTGCTGTGTATATTCCAGTCCTTAGAACTTGCAAGGCAGGGAGCTAGACAGCTGCTAGTTTTGCTTGAAGAGAGAAACAGCACAGCGGGGCGGGAGGGCAGGAGCCCGTGGAGAAGCTGGCTTATCTGGTCTGAGCCTTTTTGCAAATTTAAGAGTGATATGAGAGAGGGGTGGGAAGCTGGGCCAGAAATTTGGCACAGGCAGGGACTGTCACAGTGTTTCGGCTCCAAAATCCACTCTGTCTCCCCCACGCTTCCTGTCACACTCCACCCCATCCCCCTCTTTCAAAGCACATTTAGCAGCCACTTGAATGCAGGGATAGCTGCCCACAATGCACCACTCCCAACACCGCTGCAAATGTGGTCACACTGCAGCAGTGGTAGCTGTCAGTGTGGCCACACAGCAGCGCTGTTCCTACACAGCTGTACGACCACAGCTGTAACTCCCAGCGCTGCACATTTCCAAGTGTAGCTAAGCCCTAAGACAAAAGATTTGACTTGGGAACAGACAGGAGGGAGGAAGAAGGGATGTTAGGTTAGTTGTAAGAGTGATCTTCATATTCACGAGTGATCACTAGTCTAGCCATTGTCACATGGTAGTGATAAATAGGTTTCACAAAGATGGACTAAGGATGGATTTAAAAAGACATAAGGCAGTGACTGCAAATTTTGATGAGGATTTCTCCTCACAAGTAAAGGGCAAACATGAGAGAAAGCTTGATGGGAAAAGCAGACACACAGGTTTAACAACCCATTATCACTAGCATGTAATTAATGCAGAGGAGGAACCAGTGCTCATACATCATAAGAATGTCATTAAACCAGCATCACATGCAAAATAGACAGCAAACCCCCATGATTTAATCAAAATGGATGGTTAAAAGGAACTGGGTGGTTTTGGAACCCAGAAGTGGTCAAATTTGTCTGACTTCATCAAGAATACCACCTGGAAGTAAAAACTAAAGGGGGAGGGTCAAAAGCCCAACCCTGATTGCAGGAGCTACACATGCATTCAAAGTCAAATTTACATACATGTAACATGCATTACATAAGACTGAAAAGCAAGATTTTTTTTAATGGAAAGAGAGGCTACCTTAAAAAGGATGCTGGCGGGTTAGCTTTGACCCAAAATTAAACAGGCACAAATGACTGGTTTGTTTTTCTTTAAAAAGTAAGTTTCAAAAACTAAAAGTCACTAATGTCCATTGATTCTTAGAAAGTCAATGAAAATGGGCAGAGTTTATGTTTAAGTGACCCGCAACAGGGGAAAATATATGCACAAAAAAGGCCTAAATTGATTTGTGTTTTAATAATGGGTTTTGTATTTTGCTTGTTTTTTTAGTGAGAGATTAGAGCTTTTGCTGAACACTCACTAGAGAATTAACCGGATTTTGACATCAACCAGAGCTATTGAAAGGAAACGGCTGTTTTCCATTACTTCCATCTAGTTCATTAACTTGGTGATGTCTCATCCCTCTCCTCTGGAATGGAGGTCAATTTCCTCCATTCTTCACTTATCCACCCTTGACTTTTTCACCCACTCCCATCTGAAGGTCCTCCCAGCCCATTTCTGCCCCAACGCTCACCCCCAACATCTGCTTCCTCCATTCCTGTTCTTGCATTGTGGCATGTTCCTGGAAAAACCCGCTATGACAGGCTAACTGCATGCACTACAAATTCATTCTCTCCTGTTCTATCATCTTCCTACATGAACCACTCTACTACTCCATCTTAAATGAATCCCATGCCTCCAATCCCAGCTGCCTTTTCACCACTTTTGGGTATGTCTACACTGCAAACTAGAGGTGTATTCTTAACTCCGGTTAGCTAATTTAGGATAGAATAGCAGTGAAAACACAGCTACACAGCATGTGTTAGCATCTGGAGTTAAAGTCTATAGGGCAAGATGAACTCACACTGCTAATCCAAGACAAGACAGGTTACTGGGCCTTCATTATTATTTAAACCCAAATATATGCACTTTCTTCCCCAGCAGTGTAGCCCTACCCTTTGACTTACTTCTTAAACCTTCCTCTCCTCCAGTATCTCTGCTTCTCTCTTGACATAGGATCTTATCAATTTCTTCCCAGGAAAAAAAAAACCTGACATGACCTGCCCTCTCCCATCTGCTTGCCTTTTCTTTACCTACCCCTCCACCTCACAACTCTCTCCTCCTTCTCCCTGATCACAGACAGAAGTTTCTTATCTTCTTTCCTTCTCCAGCCCCTCCACTTCCCTCACTGACTCCATCCCACATGCCCCACACCCACTCATCCCCTCCTTTTACTCTTCTCCCGCTGTTTCCTCTCAATACAAACCTGCCTTAGTGAGTCTCTCCCATCTTAAAAATGCCCACCCTTCTCCCTCAATGACCATACCATCTCCTCTTCCCCTTTTCTCTCTAATCTCATCGAATACATGATCTACAATCCCTGGCTGGAATTCTCTCTGTCAATTCCATCTTAGACCAGGAGCAGCACTTCGGGGGAGACCAAAATTTGCCTTAGCCCTCTCCCCCACCCCAGCAGCTGCCATTCCTCTGGTCACCCAGCTCTGAAGGTAGAACAGAGGCTGCTGGCCAGGCATCCAGCTCCCGCAGCACTGGAAAATTAAGGCCAAGCACAGGGTCTGAGAGCAGTCCCCAGCCTGTGTCCCTGCTAGCTGGGACATGATGCCTAGAGTAGATGAAGGGCTGGAGCTCTCCACAGAAGCCTGAACTGACCTACTCTGCCCCCCACGATCACTGCTCCTAAGGGCTCTGCTGGCCCTGGAGCCAGGTCCCCAAACCCAGGCAGCTCCTCAAACCCAGGCAGCTCCTGCAAGCCGCAAGCAGCCAGTGGCCCACACTGCCCAGCTCCAGTTCAGACCTGGCTGGAGGCTGGGCCTCACAGCGAGGGAGAGTTACAGCTCCCCAATTTTCTGTCTGTCCCACCTCTAATAGCTTGAGAGCTTTTCAAATTAGTTAACACTACTTAAAACAAATCCTGATAGATTTGAGTGAATAGCTCTTTCTAGAAGATTCAGACACCCTTTTGGGTTGAGAAGACTCCAGTTCTCTCATCCCCCAGCAAGCACAGGGACCACAAGACTTGATATTCCTAATTGTAAAGTTACAGAAAGCAAATGAAACTTTACAGCATTCAGGCTGGTCTTATATATCGTAAGAGCAGCACAAAAGGAACAACAGCTTTAAATAAACAAAGCTTTCCCAGCACTATTTGCAATCCAAACATATGAAGTGCATGAAAACACTGGAACAATGACAGAAGGGCTACCCAAAAAATAAACAATGAAAATTAGTTAAGCGCAAGAGGTGAATAACCTCAATAGTGAAAACCGAACTGGATTTCTAGAGTGCTTCCATTTTCCTGAGTTTGAGGTGTTCTTGTTAATACAAGAAACGAGATTTGTTTAGCAGCATCTACGATGTGTGACTTAACTGGGGCCAAGGCTACACTGGCGCTTTACACCTCTGCAACTTGGTAACTCAGGAAAATGGAAGACCACAAGTGTCGATAAAGCTCTCCTGCTCAGCCCTCAATGAAACATTGTTCCTTCATGTTTAACACTTTGTGTAACCTAATGAGTTAATAGTTGTAAAATGTAATGTCAGTAATTAGTTTTCTGATTGTTAACAGCCAGTTAGTTCCCTGCTGTAATACACTGGAGCTAAATTGAAGCAAGTTTCAAGGCCACTCTTAGATACAGCATACATGTCTCTGCAGCAGAAAGGGGAGAGGGAGGGGGGAAGACAAAAAGATTGAGTGAGAAAAGATACTGCAGCTGGATGGGAAAGGAGGGGGGAGTGAACGATCCAGGCTAGTCAGCAAGGAAGTTTTTGTAGTAAACAACTGGATATAAAGGAAGAAACTGTTGTTTAGGTGTGCAAGATTTGAGATTGCATTCTCCCTCACACCTTATTTGAAGCTGCAAATAAATTGTTTTGCTCTCCCCAGTGGTGTGTTATGGCGCGCGTGCACACCAGGTGAGGGAGGGGACCCCCCCCCCCGCTGTTGCCCCCTCGCGTGCGGCGCAACACCCCGAGCGCCCCAGATGCAGCACTGTAATTAGCTTCAGTGGAATCAAAGCCCACGGCTGGCTCACGCTCGCTGCCAGCCTTGCTCAGCAACCGCACAGAGATTGTGGGTACGTAGCACGCGCTGCGCTGGCCGCTGCGACCACATCGCCTTCATAAGCTGCCAAGTGTACCATACCCAGAGTTCCCACTCTCTGCACAGCATGTCTGCACAGGCCCCTCTGCATGCCTCTGATAAGGGATCAACCAGCCTTACAAACGGTGTTTAACTCACAAGGAAAAATTCTTCCCATGTCAGACCAGGCAAAACGAACATGAAGCATCCTAAAATCACTCCTGCCACCCTCCCCGGCCTATTCACTCCCAGAAGGCCCTGCGAGGCCTTTCATGAGGTTCAAAGCTCAAACGCACCAAATGGAACACTCCTCAAACCCCCAAAGCCACAACCGGCCCACACAGGTGGGGACTCAGCTGAGACGAAAAGGGGCTGCACAACAACCAACCATCTTAGTAAGTGAGCGGACGGCGGAGAACAGCGGCAGCCCCGCACCGAGGGGTACTGGGTGGTCCCAACACACCTAGAGAGACACACAACAGACAGCAGCCCCACCTAACCACCACCGCCAGGGATCGCGCCAGCACGACGCCGAGCGGGTGATGGGAAATGAAGCTCCTGAAACTATTGCGCTCACGCCCACCCGCACCTGCCAACCTCCCTACTGTACCGCTCCCCCCGCGCGGCCTGCCTCGCCCCTTCCATGCCTCTCCCCGCCAGTATCATTGTACCTGGCCTCCCCTGAGTAGCGCCGGAAATCCCTCTCCATGCCTTCCCCTCTCCCCGCCGGCGGCACTGCCTCCACCCCTCTCCACCCTCCACCTCGCCCCACTGCCGCCCTCCCTCTACCCCCCCGCCCGCCTGCGCCGCCGCCGCGGCAATGCCCACTGCCGTGCCTTCCCCACCCCCCCTTTTCCCCCTACGCTCCTCCTCCCCGCCCCCGCGCCGGCGCACTCCCCTCATCCCTCTAAACAAAAAAAATCTCCGCCGCGCCGCCGTCGACCTCTCACCTTCTCCATGTCCCTCGTCCCCCACGCGGCTCAATGAGTCCCCTCCTCCTCCTCTCTCCCCTGCCCGCCTCCTGCCCCACCCTTCCTGTCCCTCCCCCCCTCGGTCTTCCCGCCCAGCCCCCTCCTACCCTTGACCTCGCCTCGCCCCCTCCTGCCCCCCGCCCCGGCGCGGCACTCACAGGAGCTGACGCTGAGGAGCAGTAAGTGGATCCGGCCCCACGCCCCGGGCCCAGCCATCGCCGCGCACCCAGCTGCCCCTGAGCTCCGAGAGGCGACACCCGCCGCCGTCTGACTGAGCCCCCACCCGGCCCCTCTCACCGCCCGCAGGTGAGGCCCCGCCCTTTCGCCAGGTGAGGCCTCGCCCTCTGTGCCCCCATTGGCTCCCGGCCCACGCCCTCCGCCCCGTGCACCCCGCCCCCAAGTGCTGATTGGATTCCGGTGTGGCGTCGACAGCCGACACTCTAGCCGACTGTGTGCCCTGACTGGCTAGCACACCTACAGCTCCGCCCTGATTGGCTACCGGTGGGGGCCCTTAACCTCGCCCCCCGTGAACTTAGTCCCCGCCCCAAGGCCCTCCCCTCCCCCCGCCAGGACTCTCAGGTTGCCATGGCGACGGAGGCCACGCTGCTGACTGTCTCAGAGAAGCAGGGCGGGCTGCAGGCCCCAGCGTTCCGAGCTGGTGCTTGGCGCGGTTGTCTGCAAGGGGCGGCAGGCCCTGTGCTCCTGCCCCCCAGCAGCGCGCCGAATTGCCACCGCGGGGGCAGTCCGGGTGCCCTAGGGCGGGACACGCGTTTCCGCGGCAGGGGCAATTCGGCAGCAGCTTCTCTGTTTACCTGTCCGTGGGGGCTTCAGCTAAACACAGAAGCTGCTGCCGAATTGCCCCCGCTGCAGAAACGCGCGCGGGGCCCTAGGGCACACGGACTGCCCCCGCTGCGGCAATTCGGCGCGCTGCTGGGGGCTGCCCTGCAAAGAACGCGACCCCCGCTCGGGGCTGATGGAGGCGGGGCTGCACCCAGGGAAGGAGCCCCCCCGCCCCAATCAGAGAGGCTGCTGGGAGAAACCTCCCCCCTTCCGCCTCCCAGGCGGCTCCCCCCACCCAATGCCTGCTACCCCATCAGCCGCCTCCCACAGCCCCAGCTCACCCCCTCCCTGTCACCTCCCTGTGGCCAAGGTCCCTCCCCAACGACCCAGTCCTGCACCCAGGCTGAGCCCCAAACCACACCTCCCTGAGCCAGACCCACGCAGTCAATCTCCCTGCTTCAACCCAAGCCAGCTTTCGCCCCAACTCCTGTGAGCTGGCCCAGCCCCCTCCCCACCCCATGGTTCCCCCTTCTAGGATGACCAGATAGAAGTGTGAAAAATCAGGATGGGGGTGGGAGTAATAGGTACCTCTATAAGAAAAAGCCCCCAGAATCAGGACTGTCCCTATAAAATCACCCTACCCCCTTTCCAAGCCCAGCCCCACTCCCTGCCCCTTGTGGCCCAGCGCCCTGCCCTGCCGCCTGGTCTTAGTGTGACAGGGCGGCCTGAGGCTGGATGCTGGGGAGAGGCTCCTCCCCCTCAGGCTCTGGCCCTGTCTCCATTCGGGGCCCCATGAGTGGGTCTGAGCCAGGCAGCACAAACTGAAGTCCCAGGTGGCAGCAACAGTTTCACCAGGAGAGCAGGAGAAACAGCATTTCCCTCTCCCCAGGGGAATTATGACATTTGGGAAATGTTATCTGCAGAACGGAAAGTCTGAACAAATTCCATTCGGGAACCTCAAAACGTTTTGATCCTTCTGAACTATCATCATGTAATGTAACATATGAAATATATCATATGCACAGATGCTATACAGACCATTGCAATCAGGTCACAGATTTATGGGCAGATTTTATAGGTGTGGGGGAATAAATTGGCAGGTTAAGAACATAAGAACGACCATATTGGGTCAGACCAAAGGTCCATCAGCCCAGTATCCTGTCTCTGATAGTGGCCAATGCCAGGTGCCCCAAAGGCAATGAATAGACAGGTTATCATCAAGTGATCCATGCCCTGTCACCCAGTGCCATCTTCTGGCAAACAGAGGCTAGGGACACCATTCCTGCCCATCCTGGCTAATAGCCATTGATGGATCTATCCTCCATGAATCTATCAAGCTCCCTGTTGAACCCTGTTATAGTATTGGCTTTCACAACACCCTCTGACAAGGAGTTCCACAGGTTGACAGGGCGTTGTGTGAAAAATACTTTCTTGTGTTTGTTTGCCACCTATTAATTTCATTTGGTGGCCCTTTCTTGTTGTATTATGAGGAGTAAATAACACTTCCTTATTTACTTTCTCTACACCACTCATGATTTTCTATACCGCTTATCATATCCCCCCTTAGTCGCTTCTTTTCCAAGCTGAAAAGTCTCATTCTTACTAATCTCTTCTCATTCAGAAGACATTCTATACCCCTAATCATTTTTGTGGCCCTTTTCTGAACCTTTTCCAATTCCAATATATCTTTTTTGAGATGGGGCAACCATATCTGCACTCAGTATTCAACCTGTGGGCGTACCATGGATTTATATAGAGGCAATATGATATTTCCTGTCTTATTATCTCTTTCTTGATTGATTCCCAACATTCTGTTTGCTTTTTTGGCTGCCGCTGCATGAGTGGATAATTTCAGAGAACTATCCACAATGACTCCAAGATCTCTTTCTTGAGTGGTAACAGCTAATTTAGACTCCACCATTGTATATGTATAGTTAGGATTATGTTTTCCAATGCGCATTACTTTACATTTATCAACATTAAATGTCATCTGCCATTTTGTTGCCCAGTCACCCAGTTTTGTGAGATCCTTTTGTAGCTCTTCGCAGTCTGCCTGGGACTTAACTACTTTGTATAGTTTTGTGTCATCTGCAAATTTTGCCACCTCACTGTTTCCCCCTTTTTCCAGATCGTTTATGAATATGTTAAATAGGACTGGGCCCACTGGCTTCCATTAGCCAGCTCCAGTCAGCCTGATTCAGAGAAAGGTGGAGGGAGTCGGTGGTTGCAAAAAATCAGACACTGTTTTTCTTCCCTGTTACTCTGTATGTCCCTACAAGGGTGTAGTGATTGCTACAATATTACTTGTGGCGAGGGAGACCGTGGAGCTCACCTCCCAGGTACTGTGGACATTGTTATCACGGGTGGTTGACGGCCACTTGTTTTCAGTATTTATTTTATTTACTTTTTCCTGGGAATTGATCAGTGTTTATTACCACAACAACAGGTGAAACTCAGTGCAAAAGCTTCTAATAATTTTTATGGCTAAATATTGGAGTTTATTTTGGTGGTCTGAAAGACAGGGGAGAAAAGTATTCAGTAGATTAATGCTTTGAATGCCATTAATCAATGTCCTTTGCTGCAGAACTGAAGCACAAGGCCACCTCTGAGTTTAAGAAAATAATATCTCTCTACCCCAAATAAAAGGTATTATTTGAATAGAGTTTACTGTTGTAGACTTAGAACTATTAGCCTGTAAATATTTACAGTAAAAGCTTTTTTATCCGGCATGTTGGGGATATTGGAGGGTGCCGGTAAGTGAAAAATTCCTGTTAACTAAGAGGGAGTTTGGGTGCAGAAAGGGAGTGCAGGGCTGGGGGTTGGGGCACGGGAGATGTGGGACGCAGACTCTGGGAGGGAGTTTGGGTGCAGGGGGGCGGAGCTGGGGGTTGTGGTGCAGGAGGGGGTGCAGGATGCGGGCTCTGGGAGGGAGTTTGGGTGCCGGAGGTGGATAGGGAGATGGGAGGGGTTTTGGGGTGCTGGATCTGGGTAGCAATCACCTTGGGTGGCTCCCTGCAAGCAGTGACCTGTCCTTGCTGTTCCTAGGCGGACACGCGGCAAGCAGGTCTGCATGCTGCCTCAGCCTCAGCTTGAGCACTGGCTCCGCAGCTCCCATTGGCTGCAGTTCCCAGCCAATGGGAGTTGCAGGGGCAGTGCATGCAGGCGGAGGCAGCACACAGAGCCGCCTAGCCATGTCTCTGCCTAGGAGCAACAGGGACAGGTGGCCGCTTCCAGGGAGCCATGCGCAGTGAAGTAGGGAGCCTGCTGGTTCTGCATCAACTAGAGCATAAACCAGACTTTCTAGGAAAATTAGAAATGCCATTTTATAGAGCTTTCCAGTTGGTAAAGGGCCAGATAACACCGTTTTTACTGTACATTTAATAATTGGGCCACACAATTTGCAGCACATACACTAAACTTCATCCTTTTCTCCTGTCTTTGTTCTTTTTAAACTTTCAAATACTTCCTTGTGTTCTGAAACATATTCTCATACAGATTTTCATTTTCTTCCCATTTTAGTGTGTCAAATCTTAAGCTGTTAGCAGATAACGGTTTAGAAATGTGTACGTGGTGGCCATGAGATTCATCAGTACATTCAGATGTGCACACACTTCAGAGATTGTGTGCATTCCTAGTTGTTTATTGTGTATCTTCTAGACCAGTGGTTCTCAAACTTTTGTACTGGTGCCACCTTTCACATAGCGAGCCGCTGAGTGTGACTCCCCCATATACATTAAAAATACTTTTTTATATATTTAACACCATTATAAATGCTGGAGGCAAAGTGGGGTTTGGGGTGGAGGCTGGGAGCTTACAACCCTCCCCCCATGTAATAATCTTGTGAGCCCTTGAGGGGTCCCAACCCCCAGTTTGAGAACCCGTTTTAGACTAATACATAGCCTTACTTCAAGAGGCAGCTTTGCATATACATGAAGACCAATATACTATTGTCATGCATGTATCTCATGCAGTATATTGTATTTTCCTAATAAAAAGTTATTTTTTTATATATTTGAATGATACAAAAGTAGGGTGAAAATCAGAAAAAAAATAAATGCTTTTTGTAAAACCCGGGAAACTTTCAGTAAAAATCAGTTTCAGCTGAAAACAAAGGGGATTATGGATGTACAGCAAATTGATCCTTGAGGGCATGCTGACCTCTGATGGTCACTGCTAGACAGACAAGTTAAAAAAATTCTGAATACTTTCCCCTTCGATAGAGACTTGTATTCATGGATCTCTGATCTTCACAACTCTCCTATGGGGTAGATAATTATTACTATCACCCCCATTTTATAGGAGACACAGACAAATTAGTTAATTTACCTAAGATCACTCAAAGTTTGTGGCAAAACCACACATTATCATTAGCACCTGAAGTTTCCAGCCAAGATCAGGGCTGTGAGGGGTTCTCTTGTCAGCATAGTGAATCCACCTCCCCAAGAGGCAGGAAAAAATTCTTCTGTCAACCTAGCACTGTCTACATGGACACTTAGGATGGCTTAACAATGCCGCTCAGGGGTGTGGATTTTTCACACTCCATATCGCCATAATTTTCTAGTGTAGACAAAGCCAGAGCCTCCACTCTGCCCCACAAATGAAAAATGTTAAAGCCACGATCTGGTGTTTAAAGCTTTAGTTTAGTCTACACTTATAACTTATACTAACATACTCTTTAGCAACCTAGCTCTGTCCACAAAACCCCTAGTGTAACCACAGCTGTGTGACAGAAGAGTCGTGCTTCTGTCGGTCCAGCCAATGTCATTTGGGGAGGGGGTGTTCTTACACTGGCAAAACTCCTCCTCCCGTCCACATATCCTGCATTTACACTAGAGGGCTATGTCGGCATAGGGTCTGAAGTAGGCTGTGTCCACACTACAGCACCACAGATGTGTTTCTGTAGTGAGGACACTTCCTCTGTCGACAGAAAGGATTTTTCCATTGATGTAGTTAATCCATCTCTCCAAGAGACGAGTATTCTTTCGTTGACCTAGCCACATCTACACGTCTAACTACGATGGTCAGGGGGTGACATTTTTCAAAGCCCTGAGCAACATAGCTAGGTTGATTTTAATTTTTAAGTGTAGACCAGGCCTCAGACATCACCCTGACTACACCAACATTAGCTCTATGGCTCTCTTTGTGGGGGGTTTATGTCAGCATACAGGGGAGTTACATTGGCAGGAGGAGCATTTCAGTATGTTCACTTTCACTGTTTTGTTGACAAAAGCTGACTCTTGTCAGCAAAACTGTGTAGTGAAGACAAGGCCTTGGAGTGTGTCTACACTATGGAGGCTATACCAGCATAGTTATAGCAGGCAGACTTGCTAACGTAGACACAGCCCCCACTAGGCATCTTCCAGAGGGTCATGTCTACATTACAAACTTTGGTGAATGCAAGTTACATTGTTTAGCTGTTGCCATTAGTGTATCACTCGGGCATACACATACTTGCCTGCTTCCGTCAGTGCTCAGTGTACTCACCCGTAGTGTCCATGCACAGTGTGGTGCACCACGGGTAGGTATCCCAGTAGGCCACACACCACCATCTGGTGCAATGTCTTCTGGGAAGATTTCTCTAGTTGTTGTTGCATAGAAATAACTCACCCAGGGATCTCTGGGAACTAGAGTTCAAGTTCCCAGCATGCACCTTCCTACATCCCATAATGCCATCCTTATCCCATAACTATTGTGTTGTTTTTTTTAAATCCTACAAACTCAGCCCACGCTGTTTTGTATCTGCCATCTCTGGGGGGAAGCATAGAGCCTGCACAGCTATTTACTAGTCTCATGAATGTTGCAAATGCAGGACATACAATCCTCTGGTACTATCAGAGCTGCAAGAAGAACCAGTTTCTTCAAAGACAGTTTGTGGTGAGATATAGCAAAAAACATTTCAAGGTTGTTGGTGGCATTTATGGCGCAGCTGCAACGGTGGAACACCACTTCTGGGCCCGAGAAACAAGCCCTGACTGGTGGGATCACATCATAATACAAGTTATAGCGTCCTGACGTTTTGTTCAGTTACAAATATTTCAGAGTTACAAACAACCTCCCTTCTTGGGGTGTTTGTAACTCTGAGGTTCTACTGTACAATACAAACTCCTAACATAAATTAACAAAACGGAATTTACAATTTAGAAAGGCAGCAAACAGTTCTGTCCATTTCAGGGCACAACTGAAGTCCATTTTGGCTACAGATACACAAACCTATGAAAGGCACAGCTGGCATACATGAAACTGTGGTTGTCCTTCCTGTGCGCTGGCGTGGAGCAGCAAGTGTAGGGATGTGGCCCTGGTGAAAACTGGATTGCTGGGAGGGGGCAGGTGCAGGGAGGTCAGACAAGGCCAGCAGTGGGGTCGTGAGGCGTTGAAAATATTACAGTCTAAACCAAAGAAAAAAAAGTCTCGCTCCCCTCCCCCCACATCCCTACACACCCTGACCCTTCAAAATCAAGTATTCTCCACCCTCCCACACATCAATTCCATATGCTAAGTGTAGGTCTGTGCTTAAAACCCTGCGGCAGCACTTCAGTGTAAATACTCACTATAGTGCTGAGAGGCGCTCTCTCAACACTAGAGAAAATCCACCTCCCCGGGAGGCAACAGCTCGGTCACCAGAAGAATTCTTCCATCCGTCTAACTCTGTCTGCACTTGGGGTTAGGTTGGCATAGCTACGTCTTGTCAGGGGTGGTGGTGGATTTTTCACACACCACCTGCCTCCCTGCCAAGAGACCTAGTTTTTACCAATCTAAGTTCTGTATGTAGACCAGCCCTAAGCATGGTCAGAAATGAGACATTTTTATTGTTAGTGGGGAGGTTGTGCAATTTTTTTTTTTTTTTTTTTTTAGTGTGAATAAGGGCTCACCTAGTGAAGAGGCTGAGAAACACCGATCTGTACAAAGACTTTAATATAATATAAAACCTGGCTGACTGAGCAATTTCCACTGTTATCTTGCTGCCATCATATAACTATAGATTAGGGTTGGAAGAGACCTCAGGAGGTATCTAGTCCAATCCCCAGCTCAAACCAGGATCAACAGCAACTAAATCATCCCTGCCAGGGCTTTGTCAGCCTGGCCTTAAAAACCTCTAAGGATGGAGAGTCCACCACCTTCCTAGGTAACCCATTCCAGTGCTTCACCATCCTCCTAGTGAAATAGTGTTTCCTAATATGCAACCTAGACCCCCCACCCCAGCAACTTGAGACCATTACTCCTTCTGTCATCTGCCACCATTGAGAACAGCCAAGCTCCGTCCTCTTTAGAACACCCCCTTCAGGTAGTTGAAAGCTGCTATCAAATCCCCGCCCCCCCACTCTTCTGAAGATTCAATAACCCCACTTCCCTCAGCCTCTCAATAAGTCATGGGCATCCCACCCCCTAATCATTTTCAATTCCCTCCACTGAATTGTCTCCAATTTTGTCCCACATCCCTTCTGTGTGTGGCGGCGGGGGGGGGGGGGGGGGCGACAAAACTGGACACAGTACTCCAGATGTGGCCTCACCCATGCTGAATAATCACTTCCCTTGATCTGCTGGCAATGCTTCTACTAATGCAGCCCAACATGCCATTAGCCTTCTTGGCAACAAGGGCACACTGCTGACTCGTGTCCAGCTTCTGGTCCACTATGATCCCCAGATCCTTTTCTGCAGAATTGTTGCTTAGCTAGTCAGTCCCCAGCCTGTAGCAGTGCCTGGGATTCTTCCTTCCTTCACATACGTGCCACCCCTTATCAGAGCCATGTACTACATCAGAGGCAATGCTAGAGAACTCTCTTTTCCCGGTGTGGCTGCAGAGAGAATCCCCCGTGCAGAGATGGCTGAGAGGCACCTGGCATGTTCTAGAAATAACAGGCTACAACTGGAAGCAGCAGATTCAGCTGGAGAATGAAGTGGGGTAGGAAAATGATCATCAAATCTACCTCCTTAAGAGTTGAGGACTTACCCCATGGGAAGCATATGGATGGGGTCCCAGATTCCATGGGGAGGTGGGGGAGACAGTGAATGGGGGGGTGCAGATATCTCCCCACCCCCAATAAGATATTGGAACCCCCAGCTGCTGTTGGGGGCAGGGGGTGACTACGTTTGGAGCAGGTGAGACACTGGGCTGGAAAGTGAGGCAGAAAGCAGAGTGGCAGCTTCTCAGGTGTGTTAGTCAAGAGCCCACCAGGGACCAGAGCGTTCCCATCCCAGTACCAGGCGTCAGCAGCAATGGGACAACGTTGCAGCAAGGAAGCAAAGGAAGAGTCCTCAGGGCCAAGCCAGCTGCTGGGAATGGAGGGACAGACACCAGCCCTCATGGAGTCGTTCCCACTTCAGTTCCCCTCCTTCTCAGACCATTCCTTGTAGCTGCCTGCGTAGTTACGGGCCCTGCAGAGACAGGAAGTGACATGTGGCTTCAGAATGGGAAATGTGAGGGACTATCCACACTGCCTCTGGAGTGGAAGAGACAGACCCACCCCAGCTGTGACTGCTCATGGGCCAGAAACTCAAGTGGGACCAGCTGTGCCCAGAACTTTGAGAAATAACCTGCCCCAAGCACAGGGTCATATGGATGAATTCAAAGGGTCCCTGAGGAATCAAGGTAGCTGTGGGATCATCCCCTCTGGGGCTAGCTAGGAATTCTCTGTCTTCTCTCTCAGTAGCTAACCAAGACTTTGGCTCTGTGGCCCTGGTGAGAATCTGGAGTACTACCATCCCCTCCAATGGGTTTACTCCAGAATACACCGGTATAAGCAAGATCAGTGCTGAGGGATATCCGAGTCCTCTCCTGCACCAGACCCAAAGATTTCTCCATTAATAACCCTATACATGAGAGCTTAGGGGGGTGCTCAGAAGGGTTGGAGTCCATAGGACCCAGGGCATTTTAAGCACCTACATCCCTCGCCTCCAAACCCACAAGAGCCCGTGGTATGTTCACAAGCTCCCTGAGGGTCTGGTGCCCCATGGTACAAGAGCTCAGGGGGAAGGGGCAGGCTCACTTGGCATAGCCGATGGTTATGGCGATCTTTGTGGCCTCAGCCGCTCTTCTGCCCCTCTGGCAGTAGAAGATCAAGTTCTCGTCATCCATCCGTGGCTTGTCAATGCCATATTTCATCTTAAAAGTCTCAGGGTCCATCTTCAGGGCTTCCTCGACTTCTGCCACTGGGTAGGGGAAAGAGATGATCACAATCAGCAGTGCTGGTGTATCACCCTGGGGATAGGTGTGTCACCTCTCCACTAGATGGGGATGTGACACTAGCTAGTCCACTAGAGGATAAAAGCCTACTGCTGCTTCTAGCTAATGGAGTTACTCCTTTAGCACAAGTGGTAAAGGTCTGTATCTTGATGCTGAAGTTGCAGCACTAAACCCTGCTGATGATGATTGTGGGCGATTGCTACACTGCTCCATAACTACATGCGAGGATGCTCTTATGTTTATGCATGCAAGTCCCACGTGCTTTACAAAAGGGATACAAGCCACCGCTTTTCCCACTCCTGAAATGCAGCACCCTCTGTGGTAGAACACAGCAAATGAGCAAGACACAGAAACTCTGCATCTCCATTCAGGACAGGAAGTGAAGCAGAAGCCTGGATCCATTTAAAACCACCAAGGTAGTTTAAGGAAGAACAGGCAATTCCATGAGGTGGGATTTGGCCAGGGTTACACCCTGTTGTTAGGAGTGCTAGTAATGCAGAATTCAGGCCTGTATTTTTGCCGGAGATAGAATTTTAGGTTTGTTTGCTCATTTAATTTTTGATACATTTATATTCTTACTAATATGTGTAAACAAAGGACAGACACTGTGCATGTTGCTTCTACCTAGCCAGATACATTTATTAGTATAACGGGAACAGATTAGAACAGTTCAAGTGTTACTGGGTATGAAAGTATAATATAGGAGAGCACATGTTAACACTGCCTCAACCTCTATCTCAAAAGGAAGGTCAAACAACCGGTCGGGAGGGGCAAGAGGGGATGGGGGGAAGATATAAAACACTAAAAGGCCAAAAGCACCTGTTCCTGACCACAGCACAACCTCACTCCTCACCCCTCCCATGGGATACAAAAGAGGTGGGACAAAACCCCCAGACTCCTGACCCCCAAAACGGAACATGACCAGCAACTGTAAGGGGTGGGTTCCCACACCTGCATTTCAGGACAATTCTGCCTGCTGAAGTGGGGAGAGAATGGAACACTGGGAAACAAGGCTCTGCAGTGTGAAAGTTACTGACCTGCTGCCTTAAAACTAACCCCAAACAATCATGGCATTGCCTGCACTTCGGACTTCTGCTTTCTGTCTGTGTGACATGAACCGGGGAGAGGCTGAAGGGAAAGCCCTCTACACACCCATCTGCTTGCGCACACTTTGGGTCTTCAATGATCCAGCTTTGGTCTCATGTCACTTCCCCAGTACAGCACCCCCGGCACACTGGAGAGCAGGGAGGAAACAGCACCCCCTGCTGAGTTACTAACTCCATTTTCTCCAGGGCTCTAGTGCTACATATCAGGAATGACAGGCCTAAGTCCTTGCAGCTGACCTGGGGCTGGCTGACTGGCTCAGCCCTCAGGCAGGCTAAGAAGCCCAGCTGGGCTGCAGCAGAATTGCCTGACTGGTTCTTCCATTGGCTACAAGGAGACTACAGGTCTGCATTTCAATTCATCAGGAGGTCGCTGACTCCTCCATGCTTCTGCCTGCAACTGTGTTCACTCCTGTACCTGCCTTGTTTTCAGCCTTGCTCGGTTCCTGACTCCAGCTTTGACCCTTGGCTGACTGATCGCTAGGCCTGACCGCTCACGCCCTGGTCTACGTGCAATCGAAGCCCTGGTTGCTGGCACCCACAGCAACCCCTCACCTGGAATATTGACCGAGTTGGCGATACGGCCGTTTGCCACCTCTTCTGGCAACCGCACATCGATAATCTGAGCATTCCCGCTGTCGACCAGCACCTTCATGTCCTTGTAGGAAATGACGTTTCCTTTGTGGAAAGCAAAAACCAGCAGTCACTGCTTCCACTCCCCTCACAAGCCTCCTCCCCCATCAGCCTGGGGCAAACCCCTCTGCTCCCCTCATCACAGAGATGGCCCCTAGAGAGTCGGGGGGGGGATCATGCACAGACTGCAGATCAGTCCTTGCAGCCCCTCTGATGGTTTAGTCTCCTCCCCGTGTGAGATGATTCCTAGCTACACTGAGGCCCTGTACACTGCACTGAGACCCCACCAGGGACACTGCCATATAAAAGGGCCTGTGTCATATCTGTCAGAATTCTGATTTACACAATCTCTTGGGCAAAACTGGAATGAAACTTAAATTGGTCAGGTTTAAAAGTAAGTATTTTGGGAGTCCAAGGATTGTACAGCACTTCTCTGGGAGGATGGCCTTGACTAACACAATTTCTGGACGATATTAGAAACTTCAGGGGACAGTTTGGGGCAATACATGGGAAGTGGATTTCCCAGGAAATACTTGGAGGCTGAGGGAAATGCAAACGACCCACCTCCATCTATCCTTTAGAACAGTGATTCCCCAAACTTTAACAACCTGTGAAGCCTTTTCATTAAAATGTCAAGTCTTGTGAACCCCCTCCTAAAAATGAATTATTTCCAGAGATTTTCTCCTTTACCGGAGTATAAATTATAAAAGCAGTGATCTCGGAAATAAAATGTGTTTTTTATGCCATGTTTATTACACACTTATCTATCATCACAGTGTGTATTTATTACGTTATGAAAACAGCAACACTCTTCCAAGGTCTCACTTTCAAAGCTTGTATCACTTTGAATAAGCCTGTTATAAGACAAGGCTCCTATGTTTCATCAAAGAGTTCAGTAATGTGAAAACAGCAGGAAGGGATTTAAGAAGCCAACTCAAAGAGGTTACCTCCTACACAAGCATTCAGGTCCTTGAGCAGTCCAGGCAAACACGCACGTTACAACAAACTTAAACTTGTTCTTCATAATTTAAAAAATACTAGCTGCCTATTTTAATTTTAAAAAACAGCAAAAAAAATCTGCCTTCTTTTCCATTTCTTATAAGGAGTCTTGAAGTTTAAATCTCCTCAGTGGGATAGAGTGCTTGTTGATCTGCTCAGCTCTTGGAAGTCCAGGGGCTCCAGGCTACTGGTCCTGTGCTCCCGGCGGATCCTTAGAGCCAGCTCTGTCTGCCATTAGGGAATTCCCCCCCCAGAGAACTGGGCGAATGGGAACCACTGCTTTAGAAGCTGCACTTGGAGCAGAGATCGTGTTGATCGTGGTGGAGTAACTGGGTAAAGGAGTGATCTCAGTGTTCTCTTCTGAGCAAAGAGCGTTGATGAACTTGACACCCAGGGAACACCTGGCCGGGCAGGGAAGGGCTGCTCCTGCTAGACGCCCACATTGGAGGGGTGATCTCTGGGAAGCGTATTAGCAGGCATTTAAGTTTAATTGTTTTTTCATAATGTTCTCTACAACGCTTTTGCCTTAAATTTAACAGGCTCGTGTAGGAAGAACTGCAGTGCCTAATACAGGCTGAGCCCCACCACCTCATGGGCTTAGCAGTTCAGAGCCCCAGCACCTTGGGCCTGGCCACATTAGTTAGAAAATAAAACACTGCTTGAGCGACTTCCCCTTTGCCAGGTGGGTTTTGACCCCTCCCTGTCCTGGCCCCGCCCCATTCCCACCTCTACACCACCCTCACCCCACCCCTTTCCCAAGTCCCCACCCCATTCCACCCCCTGCCCCAATGTCCCCGCCCCACCTTTTCTCCACCTCCTCCCCTGAGCACCTCCCATCCCCACTCCTCCCACTCCCTCCTGGAAAGTCCAAAGCACTGCCAAACAGCTGTTAGGCAGCAGGAAGCGCTGGGAGGAAGGTGGAGGAGCAGGGACACAGCGCACTCAGGGGAGGAGGTGGTGAGGAGAGCTTGGCTGCCGGTGGGTGCTAACCACCTGCTAATTTTTCCACCATGGATGCTCCAGTCCCAGAGCACCCACGGAATCAGCGTCTATGAACCCCCGCACCGCTTTCATTACCAATTAAGCACTGAAGAACCATGCGATAACTTATAATTGTAGCAATTCCACTGTTATTAGTCTCCGAGGGGAAAGCTAGCAGGCTTGCTTCGACAGACTAACACCGCAGGGAGCAGCAGTAGCCTGGAGAGACCCCAGCCAGCAAGGAGAGATTCATGTCTCCACCCAAGAGAGATGATAACCGGGGGAGCTGCAAGTCAGAGCGGGCGCCCTTGCTGGGCCAGTGAGGTGCAGGTGCCCTGAACTGTGACAAGCATCAGGCCCCTTGTCTTTAGCAGGAGTCACTCGTGGGCAAAATCTGACCCCTACAAGGCAACGGCAGAGCTGGGTTGTTCTTTAACCATTGATTTTCCAGACACAGGATTCATTTGCTCCTGATATGCTGGAGCAAGGTTCAGGCTGTGCAAGTCACCAGAGGGCTGGGGGGTGCACCAAATTCTGCTCTCGTTCACACACCGTAAAGTTGGGTGCAACCCCTCTGACTGCTGCGGACTGTATCCAAGGGTGGCGGGAGGGGGGGGAGAGAGAGAGAAAGACCTGGATACAGAGCATGGAGGAATTTTCCCCACAGCTGGCCATGGGCCTGTAAACACGGCCTCGTCCAGCACTGAGGGTTATTGCAGGGAGATCTCCCAGCATTGCTCCAGCACCTGTGGCTTTGTCTAGATGAGGGGGAAAGGTTTAAAAAAGGCACGGGGGTAGCTCAGCCCATTTGAAACCCCACCAAGTGTGGATACAGCTTACCACCTCCATAGTCACATCAGCAGGTTGTGATGTAGCGCAGACCTTGTCTAGCCAAGGGGCTTTGTCTACACACGAGTTGTCCCAGCTTAACCATGTCAGTACAGGAAAGGGAATAAGTCACCCCAGTATGAGGCACCCTCATACCAGTATAACTGCATCCAAATTTGTAAAAATAAAAATCATACCCCCACTGCCTCACAGCAGTTATACCAGGATAGACACTGTGTAGATAATAGGAAAAACATTTTTTTCCCTGAGTTTAACACAGCTGAAAACATCATTTAGCACCAATGTAGACACAGTCTAAAGCCTTCAGCTCAGTTTGAATATGTTGAGTTACAGCCTCAGCTTTAATCCAACCAGTTGAGCATCTAAGGTCACGGGAGGGGCTGAGCACAAATGGAAGGGGGCAGCTCCAGGGAACAGGGGCTGACAGCACGGTAGCTTTTCAGAGAAGGGGATGGTTGGAATGCTTGTCACCGGAGCTGGGCCCAGCAAACACCTATCTCCAACCTCAGTCGCTCCCAATCCCAGGGTGCACTAGACTAGGGCGGGCGCCTCCTTTGGGTCTGTCTGTACCGAGGCCCAGCTCTGGAGATCATGTAGGAGACTGGACATGCCAAGAACCACTTGTCGGCTCTCAGGAGACTCCGTTCTCCGTGAAGGCTGCTCTTTTAGCAGGGCTGCGCACTGGGCTTTGGTTCCAGGCTCTCCCCAGCCCTTGCAGCAAAGCACATGCCTGTTTTCCCATCAAGATGCTTGGACACTGTCCAACCTTTGATCTTTCTCAGCCAGTACAGGGGTAGCTCCAGGAGGCTGGGGAAGGGGCAGTGACAGCACTGGCTATTGTAAGCTTGCAAGTGACTTCCAAAGAGCCCAGTGCGGATGTGTGCACGCAACCACCCACCCACATGCAGGCTCTGCAAGTCCTAATTTCCTTACTGGCTTCCAAGTGGATGGCTTCAGATTTCTCAGTGGTCCCAACGTTGTTCTGAGCCTCGCAAAAATAATCCCGCATGTCAAAGCTGGTTACGGGCTCATTCATCTGGAGTGCGAAAGAAGGCGTGAGGGAGGCATAGAGAGAGGAATGGACAGAGGTGTAAACTTCCCATGAGTCAATCAGCCCTCTGCCCCGTGCATACCAGCACTCCTGTCTTGGTGTCGATCGCGTAGCAGGAGTTCCTGAATTTCTTGTTGATCTTGGGGTTGGAGGTCATAAGGATGTTGTCCCTGTAGCATTGGCAGGTAGAAGGTGGAAAGCCATCTGTTTCTGTGCACGTCAGCACAAGGCAAAAAGGCACACGTTACAGATGATCTTTGAACCCACTGCTGTGACCCTCTGCCCCAAACACACCCAAGATGCAGCCATTTGCATTTGTTAAGTTGCGCTTAGTCTAATTCAGTCAGTCATGGGTTAACAGAGGACTGGCTAAGTGACATGAAGGCAAACAAATGTCCAGCTCATTTTAAGGGAAGTAAATGGTAAGCAGCATCCATGTCTAGTTTGACAGTCTGCTGACTCGTGAACTAAGTCAGTGGTTGGGCCCTCTTCCATTGGCAGGGCTTTCTTGGCACTGCTCCAGGGCTGATCACTGAAGTTCCAGAGCTCAGGCCAGCGTAACTGTCATTCCCCAATAATACACCTTTAATTGCGATGGGGAGGGAGTGAAAAGCGGTTCTTTCCTGACCCATGCAGAGATCCTGTGCTGCCCTGAAGCTTGATTATATTCATGTCGGCACAACTACAAGTAGTAGTGGACTTTTCTTTAAAATCCAGCTACACTATTGTCTGGATTTCCTGGGACACATTCCACAGAGAGTAGCAGTTCCTTGTGTGGGTTCTGAACTAGCTGCACTTTAATTCAATAGCAGATTAATGGCACTCACTGGGCTGGATCTTCCATTGCCCTGCTCCCTGGGAAGCCATTTACACCACAGTATTATGGATGCGGAATGCAACTAAACCAGAGCAGCTCTCGGGGTTCTGGTGCAAACGACTGTACAAAAAGCAGGGAGACAGAATCAGGTGCCCGGCGTTCAACATAAATGGCAAGTGCATGTGAGAAGAAATGTCACTGACCAGAAATTAACACTTTGACTACGAGCCCTGCCGCTGGCAGTAGCCACCTTGCTGACAGGTGAAAGGTGCGATGCTGGCTGTGTGAGTGAAGCCAGTGTCCATCCCACTTTGACAGAGCAACTTGTGAAAACAAAATGTTTGACCAAAACTGCTGTGATACTGAAGGAAGGAAACAGTTTGGTCAAACACTGGGCTCTGTCATAAACAGATAGCTAAGGGTTAATGTCTTTCACCTGTAAAGGGTTAACAAACAGGGAACTAAACACCTGACCAGAGGACCAATCAGGAGACAAGATACTTTTCTCCTCCCCCCCCCCCACAGGGTTGATGAGAGAGAGAGAGAGATGAGAGAGAAGAGAGTGTGTGTGTGTGTGTGTGTGTGTGTGGTGTGTGTGTGTTCTCTCGGGGGTAATGAGAGGGACCAGATTACTACAGGGTCTCTAAGTCTCTTCAAATAGTAAGTAGAAACAGGCGATTAGGCTTTTTAATTGTTTGTTTTTACTCTTATTTCACATGTGGATCTGGCTGTTGGTATAACTTTTATATGTGTACGTTGGCTGGAATATTCTGATTTGATTGGTACGGAGGAAGGGTTTCTTCTATTCTGTAAACTCATCGACCTCTGTAATATTTCATTTGAAGTTAGGAAAAAAGTAAAGAATTTCTCTCTTTATTAAAAGATTTCTTCTTTAGAGAACCTGAATTGATCTTTCACTTGTTTCCCTTGTTTTATCCAGGAGAGTGGGTGTAAACACCAGGATTGGTGGGGAGGAGGGAAGGGGAGAGAGGCTGATTTTCTCTCTGTGAGCAGGATATACTGTCTCTCTCAGGAAAGTTTGTCGTGGAGGGGTGGGGGGGAATGGTTTATTTCTCCTTGTTTTAAGAATCCAAGGGATTTGGGTTCTTGGGGTCCCCAGGGAAGGTTGGGGAGGTCAGAATGCCCCAAAACACTATATTTTTGGGTGGTGGCAGGCTATCAGATCTAAGCTGGTAATTAACCTTAGAGGTTTTATGCAGGTACCCAAATTTTGCACGCTAAGGTTCAGATTTGGGAAATATACCTTATGACAGGCTCCCATTAGGGGACTGATTTCGCAGCACTGGTGAAAGGTGCTAGACTGACAGCATTTGTGAGTGAGGCTCTGGGTACAGCCACAGAACAGGCACTGTAAAAGTAGTGCAATCTTCCCCCCATATCTTTTACCAGGGACCTCAGCCCAGCCATGAAGGCACTATTTCTGGGGTGAGGACTGGTCAGTCTTCTTTGGTCTCTACAGACAATACATCCACGGTTCAGATTGATGCTGACAGTGAGTCTCCAAGGTGTGAAGAAGTGGACTAACGGCACATCTGTATGAAGGGGATCTCTGCTTAAACGCCATTAGCATGCAATGCAACATAAGCATGGACTTGCCCACGTTACCAGTGGGAACAGTTACAGTGTCAGACTTCCTGAGCGTGTGTTACAGAAATAACAGTGCCTCCGTGTAGCTAGGACTGTTTCTTCATTGCCACAATGGGCTACACATTGACCTATGCGAGGCATTCCTCAAGAACCAGTTGTGTTCAACAGTTCTGAAGATGCAGAGCCAACAGAACTGGAGTCTTTTGGAACCATTGGATAATCTGGGCACTAGGCTTTCCCCAGGGCACCCCTTCAAACCTGGCTAGCTTGATTTGATTACAGGATACTTGCCGCTGCCCAAAGCAGCCTTATTCCATGGCTCTACTCCAGCAGGACTGACGCTGCTCTCAGGAAGGCCCTAAAGCGCCATTCATGCACCGCTCTGGCCCTGCAGGCCCATGGTCAAGGGACATGCGGTAGAATTTCAGATAATCAGGTTTAGACGATTGAGGCTTCCCTAGAGTCTAAGTCCAATGTAGAAAGAGTCTTGTTTCAGGGACCTCAGGCTAGTTTGCATCGTGTGCGGAGAGCAACATTGTTCAAATAAGCCATTGGGCTCTTAGTAGGGAAAAATAAAACCCTCCTTGTGGCAGAAGTCAGTGGTGAGGCTCCCCGGTCTGTGCCAGGCAGGTTACAAATTCATAGTGCTCCCTTCTGATCTTCAACTCTATGAAAACATACTCTTTGCCCACAGTTGGCAATATGCCCCCAGGGGCCCTCTCTCTCCAAGACTAGAAACCATGGAACTTTAGCCATGGCAACAGGTCCCAAGCTGTAGTTACAGAACAGCATTAGTACCTTGGACGATGAGGTCAACTTCTGACTTTCTTAGTTGGCCACTGCCCCCACTCCAGAGGACCTCGCAAATGTACTTCCCCGTGTCCTTCCGAGTCACCAAAGTGAAACGAATCCCCGTAGGTGTGTATTCAACACGGTCTTTGTAGGGGTCTGCAGAGAAAGGGGAGACAGTGAGAAGCTGAGAGCACTTGGAGGTGGAGAAATACAAGGCAGAGCCAGAACAGGCTGCTGGTGTGGAGAAGGGGAGGAAGGGGAGCCCCAAGAACCAGCCTGACAGCAGAGGGCAGGGTAAGAAAAGCTGATTAAGTTCAGTTCAGATACAACAAGAGGTCTCCCCGTTGCAGAAAGGAAGCTACACGCCTTTATGTCCAATAGCCAACCCAGCCCAATCACAGCTGGCTGGGGGCTGAAGGGGTTTGTTGCAGGGTTTAAGGGATGGGTTCTGTTATGCTATGCTGCTGGCAGATATGAACTAGTTAGTGAGGAGGTTATTCCACCCCATTTCTGTCCTCATAGCTCTTCCCATGAGTGCTCGGTGCTTTTTAAGAAATTAGTTAGCAGTGGTAAAGCTGATTCCAGGCAAAGCAATCTACAACGCCATGTGGGGTTACACCAGTCACATTAAAAGATTGTTCTCAAACTGTTCAGCAGACATGGCTGAGCGACAAAGGGGTCTGCAGAAGGCAAGGAAGCCATCGCTCAGACAGAGAACGTTAGATGGGCGGTTGGTTCTCACCTGTCTTTGTAACACCTCAGCACATCCGTACACCACAGCTCAGCCATGGTAGCATCAGTGCAGGCTGGGATTCCTGAAACACCTACCCCATAGGGTCCAGCTCTGTTACTAGGAAAAGGCGCTTCTGGCTAATTTCTGGATGTGAAGCACTGCATTGTGGGAAAGTAGCTGAATCGGGGTAACTGCTGCCTATGCCTGTGGCTTCCAGCCCATACTGGGGAGTTACAGACTGAACTGGTTCAGAAGGACTCAAGCTAAAGACCTCACTTCGGATGAGGGCGGATAAAATCAATGATTTTAAAAAGTTTTTAATTTAAATTGGATACAGGATTATTTTAAAACAAACCTATTTAAAAATAAATTTCAATTTACAACCTGTATTAAGGCCAAATTTACTATAGTCTATTAAAATCATTTAAATTAAATTTTTTAAAAATGAACAGTATGTTCACTACAGAAGTTTTAAAGAAAGTCAGATCACAGAACTGGTGGAAGTCACTGGCTCATGTCTTCCAAAGCTGGGTCCGGCTTCCTGCTCCAGGCATTGTGACCTGGTGCACGGGGTTGTAGCATCACTCAGGTTTGGCCCCTTGATTAGACAAGGCAAAACGTGAGTGGTACAGCTACCCCATGCACCAGGTCGCAACACTCAGAGCAAGGAGGCAGAAGGGTGCAGGGCAGGCTCACTCTGAAACATATTTCCCCCCTTCCCCTCCGCTCACTGGCGAGTCCCATTCACATCCGGCTGGGAAACAAGGTATTTCTGTTTTTCTACCCTTGGTTTCATGATCTGTGGGTGTAAGTGAACCCATCAACCCATGTTAAAGCCACCACAAATGCAAAACAAGATAAAAAAAAAAAAAAAATCGATAATTCAAAGTGCTCTGATTTAAAGCAATCTACTCTGCCTCAGATGCTGCAACCAGCTGGGATAACTTGTGCTTATCCACCTCCTAGCCCAGAGACCGTAAAAGGGCCCTCAGACATTCTGTACAATGGACTCACGTACCTGTGACTTTCCCATCATAATAGACCAGCGCTATTGAAGAGCCCTTTTCAAACTTCCACTCGACTCTGGGTGTTCCGCTTTGCGATGCATATGCAGCACAGGGTATTTCAATTGCTGGAAAGAAACAGCAATAAGTCAGCATTTGCACTGCATCCCAAAGATAATGTCAGGTAATAAGGTCCTAATTGTCAACACTTGGCAGAGCTAAGCCACAAACATATTTGTTTTAAAATGGACTGGGAGCCAGATTTTCATTTACATCCATGACCAATTACAATGTAGTGTGAAGAGATCATCCTTCCTGAATCCTGAGGGTTGGAAAAAATGCCTAACAGTGAGAGGCTTAAAGAGCTGTTTAGTTCATTGAAAAGAAGATTGCGAGGTAACAATTATAGCATACAAGTACGTTCTCAGGGGGGAAAATACCAGGTACTAAAGGGCTCTTGGGTACAGAAAGAAGAACCACCAATGGCAGGAAAAAGCCAGACCTGCTCACAATACTGTACTGTTTTTAAAAGAGTGATTAACCACTGGAACCATCCAGGGAAGTGATGGATTCCTCAACTCCTGATGCCTTCACATCCCGCCTGGCTGCCTTGCTGGAAAGAGATGCTTTAGCCAAACAAGTGATTGGGCTCAATATAAGGGTAAGTGGGTGAAATTCTCTGGTCTGTGTGATGCAGAAGTCAGAACACATGATCTAATGGTCCCTTCTGGCCTTAAAGATCTACCATTTCTTGAGGGCCACCATCTTAAAGTCACATGGGTCTGAAAATGCAGCCTACTGCTGACATGCAATATTAAAATCACTGGAACAAAAACATTAATGAGCTTTTTTGTTCACTTTGTGCATTTGGCAGCACTTTGGGTATAGTCCGTTTCAATGCTGCCTTGTTTGGTCAGTTTATGTGGGTCTTTCAATCAGCAAAAGGGCAGAAATTCACTTATGAAAACTTAAAACAGGAAATTGATTGTGAAGCTGAAGAAACTAGCAGGGACAAGTATTGTATCTGAATCTACTGGGAACTCAGATTTACTAGATTACAAATCAGCGTTCCTGTAAGCGTCAATCCAAAATAAACAATAAATTAGAAAACGGAAATCATATTGACAGCCCAAAGTGGAGTGGAGCTACGTTCTGCTCCTCCTTGAATGCCTGGGAAACTGGACATGGAGTTATTTAAAAAAAAAAACGAACAAACTTGGGGTAAAATTTTCAATCCACTTAGGGCCAGATTTTCAAAGGTATTTAGGTACCTAAAGATACAGGGAGGCACCTACTGGGATTTGTAAAAGTGAAACCGATGGGAGTTATATTTCTAGCCTACTAAGGTTCTTCTGAACACCCACTAGACACTGATCTGCATTAATAAGCACCTAAATACACTTGACAATCTGGCCACAAACTTTTTGAAAGTTTTACCCTAGGTTTAGCAGTTCAACTTGCCAGAGGCCATTCCAGATTCTGTACTAATTCAGTCATCTTGTTAGGGCTCAGTCATTATCTCCACCTTCACCCTCATCATTATGCTTCAATACAACAACTACTAAACTCCAAACTTCCACCTACATTCCATCTGAGACATGGACACTGGAATCTCCAGAACAAGTAGTACTTGAATTTCAAAGATTCAATACTCACCAAAACTACTGTAGCATTGCTTTGAGTGCAGAAAGACTCCAAGTATATTTACTACTGGAGAGAACAGTTTCTTACCCTACAGTAGCTGTGATTCTTCGAGATGTAGTCAGTGTGGATCCCACGGAAGATGCACATGTGTCTCATGTGCACAAGTTCAGATATTCTGAATAGCAGTATCTGTTCAGGGCTGTAGTAGACAGAGCCTGGAGCACTCAGCCTGGTGCAAGAGCTGTGTCCTGAACCAGAGGCTGTGAGCCAAAGTCAGGCCATGTATTAAAGCAGATGCTTTTAAGTCACTACTCAGTAAATGAACTTGTCAAAGTTGTTGCTGGTGTACTAGGCACTAGATATTTATATAAATATATTCCAGCTAGTACAGATAAACCATCTGAGCTTGTACTAGATTGGGGAGTGACAATGATGAATAGGGATGTTTTGTCCAAAACATCTGGAACAAGAGGGGGTAAAAAACATGTCATGGAGCACATAAAGTTATTTACCTCAGCCTACAAATGTCGGGGTACTTTGCCTTAACCCTTTCTGTGGCATCAGGGACTGTGCCCTGAGGGCAATAAACCTGGCCGAGTGCCTTTCTCACAGTACCACGCCAGTGGTCATTCTTTAGAACATCGAGGTCCACTGGATGAGCAGGCTGCATTATCTGTTAGTACTGATAACACTGAAGCTCCAAGGACAGAAGCACTGAGCAGCCTGAAGAATGTTAACAAGGCAACAACATTTCAGCCTTCGACATCATTTAACAAGGACCCCGCATGTCCTTCAGTTCCCTCACAACCCGCATTAGCTGACGACTCCGAAACTGGCAATGGAAGGCTCATGGGATCCGCTCTGACTGCAACACCTCAAAGAACCATACAGTTACTGCAGGGTAAGAAACCCGTCTGTTTTCTGAAAGTATCTGTCAGTGCTGATTCCACTGTAGGTGACTGGCCATCAGTGTTCCCTCTTGATAGTGGGAACGAAGAGAGCCAACTGCATCAGTTGAATAGGGATTGCAATACTGTTCTCCCAAACTTTACAGCTGCCCTGGCTGCTAAGTCCAATCCTTAATTCTTGACAAAAGCCAGTGTTCTGTATCAGGCTCGCCTAGACTTATTTAAGACAGTCCATCTGTGTCATTCACCCAGTCAACATCCAGGCAGTCAGGTGCAGAACTTCAGGTCTGGATAGAGTAAATGGCCAGGATGCTGGGAGATCAGGTCTGGACAGGATTGGTGGCTGAATGGACACTGGCAAAAGCTTCATTGGCCAAAACTGCCTGGGCCAGTTGGGAGTTACATGAATGATTGTGGCTTTGTCTCTTGATTTTGGAAGTCATGCTGGGATCAGGGGAATCAGAGGAAAGGCAAACAGGATACCTGGACTCCATTGCAGAAGTACAGTGCTGGGAAATAATGACAGGCTACCCACCCCCTTTGGAACAGAAATGCTGACTCTTGGTGTTGTCCTGGGTGGCAAACAGGTCTTCCACAGGAGCTCCCCAGTGGTGGAATCTTGATGCTATAATGGATCTCTCCAGGGACACTCCCGACTAGTCATGGATTGTCTGCTCACCAGGTCATTGCCAACTCCTGGGAGATGGACAGCCATTGGGGTTATCCTGTGTCAGCGGCACAGCGTCCACAGCTTCAAGGCATCCCAATAGGGGAGACACGTGTGCACCTCTTTGCTTGTGGACGTAGTGTGTCGCAGGTGTTATCAGTCGGGCTGTGCACTGTGGAGTTCGGGAGAGCAGGTAGGAAGGTTGTGCAGGGTAGCTTGATGGCCCTGAGCTCCATGGCACTGATGTGGAGCCCCGGGTTTCCGGCGTACCAAGTTCCTTGCATCTGTAGATGGTCTAGGTGGCTCCCCAACATGTTCCTGATACCCGAGAGGGAACAGAGAAGAGCACTTGGGTTCCTACCATCGTCTCAATTCTTTTATGTCTTGTGGTGGAACCACAACCTTGTTTATCAGGTGTCTTACTGGGGAAAAAGACCAACTTGAGCCTGAGCTGGAGCAGCCGCAGGTGAAACCTGGCAAGCGATGTCATGTATGTGTATGTTAACATACGGCCCTACAGCCCCAGACACATCCGCATTGTCACAGTCTGGTTTGATTCCATTCCAAGTGCTAAAGACTACACCTGTCTCCAGGGAGGCTCGCTTTGACCGATCCAGAGTCAGTCGAGGCTCCTGGGAAGTCTATTACCTGTGGTGGGATAAATTTTTTTCCTAGCTCACCAGGGGGCCCAGCTGAGTGAATAGGGATAGTGTGTAGTCCAGGCTTTCTGTCGTTTCCTCCTGGGATCTGCTCCCAATCATCCAACCGTCGAGCTGACGGTATATGTGAATGGGCTGTTGCTGCTGCAAGGCACTTTGTGAAGACTCAGTGCCATGGAGAGTCCAAAGGGCAGAACATTGCACTGATAATGATGGGTCCCCCACTGTGAGCCCTAGCTGCTTCCTGTGAGGGATGGCTATGTGGAAGGACGTGTCATGTCAGCAGAAAGCCACCAACCAGCCTTGAGCCTGAAGAGATGGGATGATGGAGGCAAATGTCACCATCCTGAATTGGATGCAGTGTACGTATGTGTCCAATCTTCTCATATCTAGGATGAAGCTTGGATAAGATTAAAATTCCTTTAAGAAGATACAACAGGATTACAATCCTCTTCCCCAGTACTCCATAGGTACCTAGATGCCGAAGAAGAGATGAAACACTTCTGTTTGTAATAGGTTCTCATGACAAGGATCCATGAAGAAGGATGGGGAAGGGGATAATGCGTGGAAATGTATAGGGGAACCACAGGAAATTTCTAATGTCCATCTGTTGGCTTGGATGGCTACCCAGGCCCAGTGGAAAGGCAGTCCCTGAAGGTGGATGCAGGCTCCACACTGACTCCAATGCAACTCCCAATGCTCCTGTCAAATCTGCTAACTCAGGGGTGGTCTGGTGCGCTGAGGTGATGGAAGATGGGTACCCCCAAGAGTATCTGGGATTCTCTTTGTGGGTACTCTGTCAATCCCACTAGTAGGATGGTGTCCTCTGCCTCTGCTTGGCCTGGTACTTGCAAGGGTTCCTTTAGGTGTGTATATCCCTAAGAATCAGAGCTTTCCTTGAGGGACTGGAATATTTCATTTGTTTTCTGGCTGAACAGCTCCATCCCCATTTAAGAGCAGGCCATCTATCGTGGCCTCTACCCATGAGGCTGTCTCAGTGACGACCGTGGCCGTACCAGATGTATTCCTGGCCGCCTGAAGGGATGCTCTCACAACCATTTGGCCTTCCTTGAGTAGTTCTTTCAACTCTTCCTTGTTATCTTGAGAGATCTTGGATAGGAAAGGAGTGACCCTCTCCCAAATGTATTTGGTGAACAGGGTCTATTAATTTTCCAGCTGGAGGGAGGCTGATGAGTATGCCTTGTGCCCAGGGAGATCCAACTTTTGGGGTTTTTGTCATTAGGCATGCCTTTCGTTGGACTGTGATTTTTCTGCAACAGCCAGGAACTCTGCATTTGGATGGATATAAGTGTGTGTTCAAAGATCTTTGGGGGCACTGGTATCTGTTCTCCACCCTTTTCAAAGAGGGAGGAAAAGTGCCCGGCATTTGCCACAGTCTTTTAGCTGGTTCCAGGAACCTCTTGTTAATAGGGAGGGTGATTCTGGCCAGCATCATGGTGCTCAAAATACAAAAGGAGGTCTTGAAAAGCTCTAAAATTAATCGCTGGGGCCCATGTCGCTGCTTTGTCCTTGAGTGAAGATGGGGGTCATTGTAATCCCTCCCTTGCTTCCTGCTCTTGCCGGCCCATGTCTGGTTCTGGTGTGGGTAGCCTGGTTAATGATGCCACTGGGGAACGGGATTGCCTCCTTTCTGGAAACATGGGAGAGGAATCTTGCTCCCAGATACAAGAGCTGATGGTCCCCAGTAAGGTTAAGGTGACGTCATATGGGTACTAGGCTAGCCAGCAACCTCTTTCAGGTCTGTGATGTTATCTGATTAAAGTAGGACCATGCAAACCATTGTTGCTACCACCGTTATATAATTGCAGCAAATCTTATACAAACGATGGCACATGGCCAGAAACGGTTAAGCAGCTTGCAGCTATATAATCCAAAGCCAACCTTTAGAGACATGTTAGAAGAGTATGCAAATGGTAATTAGGGCCATTCCATGGTAGATAGATTTGCATTTCAAAGTTCTAGCCTATGTTGTTAGAAATTAAAGGTGATACTAATTTTATGTTTACTTATATCTGTTTACATGGCTAACGTGAAACAAGTCAGTTCCTGTCTGTCACTATAGCTCTAGGGTAGGCAACCTATGGCTTGCGTGCTGAAGACGGCACGCAAGCTGATTTTCAGTGGCACTCACACTGCTCGGCTCCTGGCCACCGCTCCGGGGGGGCTCTGCATTTTAATTTAATTTTAAACAAAGCTTCTTAAACCTTTTAAAAACTTTATTTACTTTACATATAACAATGTTTAATGTATGTATTACAGACTAACAAATTTTAACGTTTTTAGAAGGTCTCTTTCTGTAAATGGCACGCGAAACCTTAAATTAGAGTGAATAAATGAAGACTTGGCACACGATGTCTGAAAGGTTGCCAACCTCTGTTTTAGCTATTGATTCAGAGATCAAAAGGGGATATTAACATTTAGATGAGTCTTGGGAGAAATAATATCACTGTCAATATGTCACTTTGAAGTTTGTGATAGACTGCGTAATGGATAAACTGCCTTATGTAAATCTGTGTAGCTAATTACCTGTAATGCTTAGGAAATAGGTCCACTTCAAAGTATCCGTAATTGCCTATTGTTCACCTAAGGACTCCGAACTGTAAAAAGATGCCTTGGATCCCAATTCGTTTTTATCTCAGATCTGCTTGATGCTTCATGCAGGGGAAGCTGAAGCTCGAGACTGAGACCCCAGTCCTGACTGGACCACCTGGAATGTAAATAACCTTAGAATTTGTGCATAAAGAACTTTTTGCAACTACAAAGCTCATTATCTCTGCTATGAAACTGAATCTCAAGAATTGTACTCATGACTGTATGTAAACCAGTACTCGCTCTCTCCTTTTTTAATAGATGTTTGTTTGGTTAATAAGAATTGGCTGTAAGCATGTATTTGGATAAGATCTGAAATATTCATTAACCTGGGAGGTAGTGTGTCCAAACCTTTGGGATTGGTAGAACTTATTTATATGATGAATAAGATTTTCAGTTTTCCTCACCATATGTGACTTGCATTTCTGGGTGGAGGCCTAAGGCTGGTTTGCTTTAAGGGAATGGTGTTGTTGGCTTCTAGGTAACCAGTAAGGTGTTAGAGAAACTGTTTCGTGTTGCTTTGGTAAATCTACATATTAGAATATCCACCAGCTTTGGGGCTTGGCTGTCCCGTTCTCTGCAGTTCACCCTAATTGAGTGAACTCAGTTGGCTCTCCTGGGACTCCGGTCACAGGGTCTCACTCCAAAGGAAGAGGGGGCGGAATCTCTACTCAATTTGAACAAGGAGGAGTACATGGCTTAGGTGAGGAGTAGCAGCTCTTCGAACAGCAATGCCATCAGGTGATGTGCCATTGGGGCCAGCTCCATTAGTCTGTTCAGCACAGGGAACATGGCCAGAGGTGATCCAGATTACTCCAGGGCAGACACCTGTGCCAAGACTGGTGCTGGGTCCCTCATTCCCTGTGCCATTCACAGCCTATACAGAGAATTCAGATGCTCTGTCTTTTGAACAAATGTTTTGTTTCCTCCTTCCGGGACCTTCCTTCACATTTGGTGCTATATATGGGCTCCGTCCAGTCCCATGAGTGTCTCATCTTTATGTACGAGCAGGGATGCCAGCTTTACTGCCTGGGAAGCCAGCGCCAGAGTGACCGATGCGGACACCAGGGTCGTCTGTGCCAACAGCCTCAGTACCGCAGCTTTAGGTGCAGAGGCCTTTGCCAATATTGAAGTGGTTGGCATCAAAGTCACTTGTGCCAGCTCTGCCAATATTCTCCTCTTCACCTTTTGTCCAGCGCTCAATACTAGAGCATGACCTACGCTCAAGAGAGCACTAGCAGATACCGGCTTAACTAGCCTGACACCGGTAATGGCTGTCACTTCTGTGTCTCAGGTGACCCATGGGGACTGCTCCAGCATATGCAGCCTGAGCATAGTGTCCCTGGATTTGCAGGTCCTGGATGAAAAGGATCTGCTCACAGAGCACCGATCCAGGAGATGGGTCTCCCACAGGCAGAAGCTGCCTTGACTGTGTCCATCCTTGACAGGCATGAATCCATCACAGGATAGGCAGATTTTGAAGTCCGCCTTGAGATGTGGCAGCTTGCATGAGCGGGACGTGATCCTCACTTTAACTGTCCACATGAAAGAAGTGTGAAGATAAAGATTTTTTCACAAATCTGATTAAAAAATAACGTGTTCAGTTAGGGGGAACAGTCAGATGCTCGCTCGGTCCTGTCTTGCTGCCATGAGCATCAAAGGAAAGTGAGGAAGAATCCCATCTGTTCTGCCTTTTATGCCCTCAACCAGGAGCACAAAGGAGGCGGAGAAGATAAGCGCCAACAAGCTCAGCTATTCAAAAGAAACCGACCTCATGCCCACGACACGCACGAGCAGCTGCAGTGGAATCCACACAGACATCAAGTCGAAGAAGAGCTGACCTTACAACGTCTTAGGAACAAGTGGTCATGACTAGATCACATTCAATACTTGCAAACAGAATCTAAACCAGTAATATATATATACACACACATAGCTAGTGCTTTTCAAGGGCCCATTTCACAAAGCTGAAAACAACTGAATCAAACCAGCCAGCAGGAACCAACCCCCTGTCTTTGCAGTTTGTGAACTGAGCTACCAGTGCTCCTAAAGATCACTACACTGACTTCTGCTGGAAGGAAGCAGGGCCACAGTAGCAGTTTGTCAGGGGGAGGGCTTGAGCACAGACACTACAGCGAGGGAGGGATTCTCGTGTCACTAGTTAACCCACCTCCCTGAGACGCAGTTGCTAGGTTAACAGAATAATTCTTCATTCACCTAATGCTCTCCACATCAGGACTTAGGTTGGCATAGCTGTCTCTCAGGGGGGGTGGATTTCATGCTATGCCGATGTGCAAGTTTTCAGTGTAGACCAGCCCTCAGCTCTAGTTCAAACAGGAATGAAGTCAGGGAAGACCTATGGCCTGTGTTATCAAGGAGGTCTGACTAGATCACAGTGGCCCTTCTGGCCTTTGAATATATAATTTAGCACTCTGCACTTACGGTCATTCTCAGGCACTTGAATGGTTTGTGTGCTCATCACCTGGGCTGATATTAAGGACCCTATGGGAAGGAGAAGAAAAAATACGATTAGGATAGGTGTTTGTGTATAAACCACAGAACGCAAGTGATCTCGGAGCCAGCAGAACAGCCAAGCTCAACCCCACAGAGATGCAGCTCTCCTATAAAGGATCAACACCTTAAGAACATTCTTTTCTACCTCATTTTCTTGGAGAACTCATAGCCTTACAGAAGATGCCAAGGATCTGCACCCCATTGTGGGAAAGGGGTTCTAGTCAGACTGCTTCAAGCTTTGCTTTCTGGTTAGTTTTTGTTAAAACAAAGTTAAATGTTTGTATTCAATAAGGCCTTATGGCCCTCAACAAGGATCACTAGGACCACTAGGTTACACATTGCACGTGCACAGAACAGTCCCTGCCCCAAAGCGCTTACGATCTAAAGACAAGTACAGATTTCTTCCCTGCTTCCTCTTTAAACAATTACCCCCCTCAATACCTCCCCAGTCTCAGCAGCACTCCTTCTCCCCACATAAAACCACTCAGCTTATGTCTGATTGACCGAGAAAGAGCCCAAACTCACTGAAGTGGGCACAGGCTGGTTCCCTCTTCCCCAGATAGCTTTGCAGTTCACCATCATACCAGTCATTTTTGCTTATGCAATCACAGTTTCTAGCACTGTTACACAACTTTTATAGCACCTATTGCCCTTGACATGAGTGCAATCTTAGATCTATAAATACAGCGTGATTGCCACTGGGGCTGGAAGCCACAATGCCCTAGTCTTGCCAGGACCACCACCAAACACAGATAATTTTATATTACACTCTGAGAGCCCCGAGGTTCTGCCTCTGATGAACAGCAAGTTCCATATGGGATGGGGACCTCCACTGGGAAAACTCTGTGCTGGTTCCAGGCCAGAACACAAAAGCGATCGCACATGACTATAAAGGGCTATGACAGGGGAATCTTTCCAGGAGCTGGGTCCCTGACAATTCAGAGGTTTAAAGATTCTCACCAATACCCTGAATTGTACCTGTGCCCCAAAAGGAAGCAACATGTTCCCCAACTGGAGTTTTGGGTGAAATCCAAGAGCAGTCCTACACTGAGCTCCTTCCAGTCCTGCAGCCTGGAGAGGCCAAGGGCACAGACGCGATAAATCGACCCTCAGCACTCTCCCATCAACTCCTGTACTCCACCGGCACAAGAGGCACATGCAGAGTCAACAGGAGAGTGGCAGCAATCGACTCACCACAGTGAAGACACCACGGTGAGTAGATCTAAGTATGTCAACTTCAGCTACATTATTCCTAGCAGAACCGCTGGCACTTCCTGTTGCTCCGCATCACGAACAGGTGTATGTGGGGAGAGCCCCACCCCCGCAAAAATCGAGTATACGATGTCCTGTCTGAGGGACCATTTGTGACCGTGAAACCAGTGGCTGAGGCAGTTGGCTAGCTCGTTTTGTGCTCCTGGAAGGTGTGACGCCTCTAAGTGTATCAAATAGGCGATGCAAAACTCCCACAGTTCGAGGGCTTCCTGGTATAGGGGAGAGGAGCAAGCAACACCCTGTTTGTTTCTATAGAAACATCGCTGCAGCGTTGTCCGTCAGCACCAACACCCATGCGCCCTGCAAGTGGGCCTAGAATGCTTGGCATGCCAGACGAACCGCCTTCAGCTCCCTTACATTCATATGCAGTGATAATTCTGTGTGGGACCATAGGCCCTGGGTTCTGATATTGCCCACGTGCACTCCCCAACCGAGCGCAGAAGGCATCCATGACTAGGGATAGCATAGGATAGGGTTTGGCAAAGGGTACTCCCGCACAAACAACATGTGGTTGCGGCCATGAGTGGAGAGATTTGAGGATGTGAGGGGGGAGGGTAACTATTGTGTCCAGTGGGTCCCTGCCCCGCCTGTGCACCCGCGCCAACCATGCCTGGAGGGGCCAAAGGCAAAACCTGGAGCGCAGGACCACGTATGTGCAGGCTGCCATATGCCCCAATAGTTTCATGCAATTTCTGGCCGTGGTTGTGGGAAACCCGTGAAGGTTTTTGATGATGTCCAAGAGTGCTTGGAAGCGCAGCTCCGGCAGATACGCCCTTACCTGCATGGAGTCCAAGAGAGTCCCTATGAATTCTACTCTGAGTTGGGGCCAGTGTGGATTTGGGCATATTCATTATGAGGCCCAGCCTGTGGAATGTGGCCTGGGGCAGGGACACTTGCTCTGCAGCCTGTGCTTGGGACTCTGCCTTGATGTACCAGTCGTCTAGGTATGGAATACTTGCACTCGACATTTGCAGAGGAAGGCAGCCATGACTGCCATACACTTGGTGAATACCCAGGAGGCCGCCGAGAGCCCGAACGGGAGCACCCTGAACTGCTAGCACTGGCCACTGACCATGAATCTCAGGAATCGTCTGTGGGCCGAGATAATAGATATATGGAAGTAGGCATCTTTCAAGTTGAGGGTGGCGTACCAGCCCCCCAGATCCAGGGAAGGAATGAAGGTGGCCAGAGAGATCATGCAAAACTTCACCTTCCTTATGAATGTGTTGAGATCTCACAGGTCCAGGATAGGTCAGAGCCCACCCTTGGCCTTGGAGGATGAGGAAATAGAGGGAGTAGAACCCCTTGCCCCTGAACTCCCGAGGAACCTCCTCTATTGCCCTTAGAGTGAGGAGCGATTGCATTTCCTGCAAGAGGAGTGCTCATGAGAAGGGTTCCTAAAAAGGGACAGAGATGGGAAATAGGAGGGAACAGAATATCCCACCCCTACCGTGCTGAGGATCTCAATGATCTGATGTGATCTGGGACCAAGCACGGTAGCAGCAGGAGAGTCGATTCACAAAGGGGGGAGGGGGGAGTGGTAAGGATCAGAGAGACTGAAACCGAGGCTCCGTTCTTGGGCGCATCTTCAAAAGTTTAGCTTCAGGCCAGAAGGCTGTTTGGCCAAACCCTAGCCTTAGCCTGAGGAGGACTGTGGCGCGCGCCTCTTATTATTTCTGCCCCTTCTCCTTGACGAGTCTCATCTACGAGGCCCAGAGTAGACACGGGAGCGGGGCTGAGGCTTAAAAAGCTTTAAGGTGCAGGGATGTGAATCCCTAAAGACTTCAAAGTTGCAAGCGAGTCCTTAAGGCTGTGCAGACAAGAGCCCATATTTTGGGTGAAGAGGTCTGCACAGTCAAAGGGGAGGTTCTGTATTGTGTTCTGGACCTCAGGTGGTATCCCTGAGACCTGGAGCCATGCACTGCGCCTCATTGTGATGGTGGTGGCGATGGTCTGAGCTGCCAAGTCCACTGCGTCTAATGCAGCCTAGAGGGAGGTTCTGGAGACAACCCTGCCCTCCTCAAGGAGCGCGCTAAACTCCTTGTGAGAGTCAGACAGGAGTAACACCTGGAATTTTGCCAACAAACTCCAGGAGTTGAAAGCATAGTGGCTGAGTACCACTTGCTGGTTGGCCACTCGAAGCTGGATCCCCACAGTCAACTAGACTTTTCCGGTGAAAAAGGTCCAGCTTCTTAGTGTCCCATGACTTAGGCACGGGACCCGGCTGTCCTTGCCACTCTTTGTGGTTTGCCGCATCGACCACTTGGGTCCCCGGTTGGGGTGGCTGAAAAGGTGTTCGTACCCTTTCTGCAGCACAAAATATTGTCTAGCACCCACCGTTAAAGGGATGGAAAGAGAGGCCAGAGTCTGTCAAAGCACCTTTGTGGTATTTTGGATCGTTCTTATGAGGGGCAAGGCCACCCTAGAAGGATCCTCGGGGCAAGGATGTCCATCATTGGGTCTGACTCCCTCCATGACCTCCTCTGCCTGGAGATTAAGGTTTAGAGCCACTCTCCTAAGGAGGTCCTGGTGACCTTTGGTGTCCATCACTGGTAGGGTGGTGGTGGTGGTGCCCGCCCCTGCCTTGTCAGGCAAGGAGGCGGCAGCAGCCCGTAGGGACAGGGTCTTCCTGCCTTTCTGGCTCTTTGGAGGTCGGGTCAGGTACCTCAGAGCCTCCTGTGACTGGAGATGGCTCTAGTGTCACTGATGGCGCTGGATCAGGCGCTGCGCCTAAGCATGACAGCCCAGGGTCCCTGTCTCATATGGGGTCCTCAGGAGCCCTGGGGGTGTAGCGAACCAGCAACGTTGCTGCAGGGGGGGCCCCCACAGGGTGCAGATGCCACCGAAGCCGGCCTGGAGCCCTGACCCTGATGGTAGGCCCAAGGGGTCCAAAAGGGCCATTGGACTAGGCCCTGCCACTGGGGTGGCCAGGTGACCGCCGGTGCCAACAATTCCACCGGTCTGCGTTGCCGTGACCAGGAGCAGTAGTGGCTACGTCAAGAGACAGAAGACTTGGCGTCTGACTCGGATGAGGAGTCTGTGCTCAACCACAGGAGACGGGGAGGCACAGAGCCAGACGGTGCCAGGGAGCGGTACCAGGGAGATGGTGAGCATTGCCGTGACATCATAGGCTTGTTACGATGATGAACCAGAGGCAGTGCCGCCATTGGTGCCGGAGCCACATCAGTGCCGGGCTAGACATTGTAGCCAGTGCCGCCACTAGTGCCTGGGCTTGCGGGGCCGGGGACTGTGCTGTCATGGCAATCAGGTTTCGTGCTGCCTTGTAGGTGTCCGGCATGGAGGGACAGTCAATCTCTTCCTCCAAATCCTCCTGAGTCGGCGAGTCCATCAGCACCGGACTCGATGGGCCTCCTGTTGGGGTCGGAGTCAACGGTGCCAGGTCTTGAGGCCCAGACCATGTGTGTCCCCGCTGGAGGATGCACCACACTAGAGTTCCCTCGAGGCTTCTTGACAGGGGAGTGATCCCTGTCCACCATCTTATGCGGCACCGGGGACTGCGAGCAGTGGCCTTCTGGGTTGGGGAGTAGCGTCAGTGCTCCTTGGAGGAGTCCTTGCTTGGTGCCGGGACATCTCGCACTGAGGTGCTATGCACCGATGATGCCAGTGCCGCTTCTGGTGCCAGCTACGGGCGGAGGGCCGATTCTGTCAGGAGGAGCTTCAAAAGCGCTCTCTTAGTCCTGGGACTGAAGCTCCTGCAACTTGGGCACTTATCTGTCTGATGGCCTTCTCCTAAACACTTGAGGTAGGCAGCGTGCAGATTGCCTGCGAGCATAGGTTTCGTACACCTCTCACACGCCTTAAATCCCTGTGACCGAGGCATGCCCCAGTGCCTGGGCAAACTAGGATGGTGGGGGAAACCCCCCTCCCGAAGTAAGTCCAACTAAACTACCAACTATATACAAGTAAGAAAGGGAACCACTAGGTAGGCACTTGCAAATGCAAGAGACTGAGCTGCTCCAACAACGTCACTGACAATAAGAAGGAATTGAGTAGGCAGCTGGTCGGCAGAGACCTATATACACTGCCACAAAGGTGCCACTCCAGGGGTCTCCACAGCCGACTCGACGGGTATCGCTAGGGAAAATACCTTCCGATGATTGTCCATGCGGCACGCGCACCTATTGGAATGTACATGAGCGATCACTCGAAGAAGAACTCTTAGTTCCTTTCTCATGTTGCTTTGCCAGGTGTTCTGGCCCCCCAGAGGTGTGGGAGATGTTTAATGGTACCTGCTGCCCCGTTTGACATTTCCTTGTGGGGTTGTTTCCTCCAGATGCCTACGACTGGCAGGCAAGTTACCACCCCCCATCAGCATGAGTATTCGAGACTTGCTAGTGATCTTGTGTCCTTCTGGAGCTTGACACATTTAGCATGTGCTTCAAATGGATGGGCTACTTCTATAGTGGCAGTCGTCTTGGATGCCTGATTGCTAAGAGCTAGTCTTGGCTCTGCCTTGGGCAACTCACTCAAGTGCCTCAGTTTCCCCATCTGTAACTATTCTTAGACTTAATCCCTTCTCACAAGGGAGGCTTTCTACAGTGTCATATGCGTGGGGGAGGTTAACAAGACATGGTTCCTCCTCAAAAAAGTTCATCTAAAGCCCCACTGATTCCAGAGCCACACCAGGGGTGACAGCTAAATCATGGCTCCGCTTTGTAGTAGAGACAGGTCTTGGGAGGATTCAGCCCTGTTCGCGAATGCTCTTACACAGCCTATCAGGAACAGTCAAGATCCGGCCTATGCCACCAAATGTAAACCATGCAAGAAAGCTATGTTATAACCGGGCTGTTCTGTAGATGGGGCCTTACAACCAATTTAAATAGTAATAAAATCTGGCCATGAGCTACCCATGTTTATGACATGTCTTTCTCTGTCACAGCCATGCTAAGAAACTGTGACTTAACCTAGTATCTACCAGGATTAAAACAGTTCCCTAACAGTTGGATCCTGTTATTTTTCTTGACCACAAAGATAAGCTATACATTTCACAGCTGCCTCTAAAATATGATTCTTGCAGTGTTTAGGCCTGTGATACAATGACGATTAGGATAAGCAGAAGACAATGGTTAATACAGTTTAAGGTCCCATGGTCAGGTTTCCCTACATCTTGGTTCTTTGGTATACCTTAAGTTAAATGATTTTAACTGTATCAGTATTGCAGGTCCACCAGGGACAAAGAGCAGGATGGAGAGAGAGAGGCTAAGCTAGGCTGTTACTTTACAAGTCAGGAGAGAAATGACAGAGGTGTCATCCGTTCGGTCGAAGGGGAAACCGCCGAGATCCCGATCCATAGCGGTGTAAAGCAGGGCTGCCCCCTCAGCCCAATCATCTTCAACCTCGCCATGGTGCCGCTCCTGTGGGCGATCTCCAACAGCGCTGATGGCTTCGACCTGCACGGCGAGAGGGTGAGCGTCTTGGCCTATGCGGATGACCTGGTCCTGATCGCGGATGACCCCGAGAGGCTCCAGGGTATGCTCAACACCATCGGGAGAGCCGCCAACTGGACGGGTCTCCGCTTCAATGCCAAAAAGTGCACGTCCCTCCGCGTCGACGGGAGCAAAAGAGACTTGGTGCTGGCGACGGAGCTCCAGATCCAGGGCAAGCCCGTCGTTCCCCTGGCCGAAGGGCAGGCGTACCAACACCTTGGCACGCCGACGGGCGTCAGTGTCCGGCAGACCCCCAAGGACACCATCCGGGAGATCCTGCAGGACGCTATCAAGATCGACGCATCCCTGCTGGCGCCATGGCAGAAGATCAACGCCCACCTTCCTGATCCCCCGCATCGCCTTCATCCTGAGAGGTTCTACCGTGGCAAAGGTGCCCCTCAACAAGGCGGACAACACCATCCGGCAGCTGGTCAAAAAGTGGCTGTCCCTGCCCCAGAGAGCCAGCAACGAGCTCATATACATTGCCCACAGGCACGGTGGCGCCAGTGACCCCCGCATGGGAGACCTCTGTGACATTGCGGTCATCACGCACGCCTTCCACCTCCTGATGTGCCCGGACACCACAGTAAAGAGTGTCACGGCGACCGCCCTGCGCACCGTTGTCGAGAAGCGAATCGGCAGGCCACCCTCCGGCCAGGATGTAGCCACTTTCCTGAGCGGCTCCCTGGAAGGTGAATTCGCCCGCGACGGGGGTGACATCGCCTTGTTGTGGTCCCCGCGCCGAAGCCACGCGCGACTAGGGAAGCGACTGGACTGCCGCTGGTATGGAGCGAGAGGCGCAGGAGCCGGGAGTTCTGGTGGCCGCAGATCGAGTCGAGGCAGCATCAACCGTCAGCGCCCAGCAGCAGAGGTGCTGAGAAGTTCCCTAGAAGCCTGCTGTCCACGCTCTATCGTGGACACCCGGTCGGGAGGAAAACCACGAACCAAGGGCCAAGGCTTTGGGTGACTAGCAAGTGGGACTCCAGCAACCACTTCCTCCCCCAGCGACTGTCTTCACCCGCTTCGCCGACTGTGCGGTCATACACTCGGCACCGGCTGAGACTGCTCCACTCAATATGAGGCCATCCGTCCGGAACCGAGACTAAGTGCTGAGGAATGCAGGGTACATCCCTGGAGACATGCCCCACTCCTGTGCAAGTGCAAAGCCACCGCAGAGCCTGGAGCTTGCGCCAAACGCCGTCCAGGACCGCATAGTGAGCCATCGCCCCACACCTCGGTAAGATGCAGTCAATCCGTACACCATTCCCCTCGGCCGAAGCCCGCTGCGCCCAGATCGATGTCGTCACGGACGAGCGAGTGGAAAAAGATCATGCATCGCGTCACGTGCAATGCCATTCAAGACAGGACCCTGGCGTTCCGCGAAGGCCGAGCCGTAAACTCGAAAATAGCCCCCTTGCCTGACACCTTGCGGGCAAAGGCCGACAGGTTACTACGACGCCATCTGATCGCGGCTCTAGGCGCTGGGACACTGTAACGAACGTGTCTTAGGCCTGTGGAGTGGGCAGTCGCTATGCGCGACTCATGAAACGTTTGATGGGTCTCGGACACTATCCGGTGGTCTAGAGACATTTACATTACACATACCGGCCACCGCCATACCTAGAAGTGAGCTGTGTGGCTTCATGCACCCATGGGGGGGGGGGAACCCTTAAAAACTCCCCTATAACTATTCCCTAAGTCCTGGACCACCGACCTGGATTCCACCACATGAGGGCATCCTGTCCTCATTACCGGCACCGCTTACTCTAATCTCATCGGCTATGTGTAACCCATTATATGAGCGATGTACCCTCACTGCTCCCCTACTGTATCTTGACCCCACCCACCGTACACCCCGCATTGGGGACATTACAGATTGTATATATTATATGCTAACCAATAACCAAATACCAACGTCCCCTATACTCTGTATGTTACCCCCAATGACTAATAACTGACGCATCAAACTCTGTATCATCTTTATTTAAATATTCTCTAATAAACATTTAAATGAAGTGTTAATGGACATTATGGCTGTAAATTGAATCAAGCAGAAAAAGCCTAAACAGCAGTCTGATAAAAATGACTGCTAAATGACAGCAACAGGCTGGAAATGGAGCAAATCAAACTGCAGTCATTGATTAAAGTCAGTTAAGTAACTAATATGCAGCACTAATCACATGGAAAACTAAATCAACTACATGACAATCAGCAGAACACACAAAGTCGCAGTTCTTTGAGTCAGTGAGTTTCAGCCTGAGCAGTAGTCTGAAGTCTATACAAAACCCGACACCATTTCACAATTAAACAAATATAACATGTAAAGATGCGCCACCGTGGCTAGGTCCAAATTATAACACATAGCACAGCACACCCTCCAAGGATGCTGTACCCAGTGGCCTTGCCCCACAGCTCCCTGAGAAATGTTTGTGGGAGTAAATCCATCGCTGGTTGGTCCTGCACCAATCTTTCAGAGTGTGAACCACAGATGTGGTATTTGTCAGTGTACACAAAAGCAGGTATCTACTACATCAATAGCAACCCATCTGGCATAAGGGACTCTATTCTTTGGAAGACAAGACACCGCACCACAGATTTTTAAGTACTGGAAGGTCCAGTGTGGCCATCTAGTCTGACCTCCTGCAGAGCACAGGCCTTAGAATGTCACCCAGCAATTCCTGCCTCAAGTCCAATAACCTGTAACTGAGCTAGAGCATATATTTTAAGACACTCAATCATGATTTAAAGATGTCAAGTGATGGAGGAGAACCCACCAAACTTCTTGGTTCACTGTCCGTGAGCGATATGCCCCCTCACTTTTAAAAATGTGCCCCTTGTTTCCAGTTTGAATTTTTCAAGTTTCACTTTCTAGTCCTCAGATCTAGCATTCGGCCTTTGCCTGCTACATTAAAGAGCATATGCCTGAGGGCACACTTAAAACTTCTGCACCCAAAAAAACCCCCAAAATTCTGTGCACAATATTTTAAAGCTCTGCCAGCTTTGTCAATAAATAAATGCAGAGGCTCCAGCATGGCAGTACGGAGCACAGGCCACTGGTTGTACAAAGGTGGGAGATCACCCTGCAGCCTCCTCGCTGGCCAGCCCCAGGACACAGACTCAGTGGTGAGGCTACACCTAGGTTGACCAGATGTCCCAGTTTTATAGGGACAGTTCCAATATTTGGAGCTTTTTTAAACGGGCTCCTATCACCCCTCACCCCATCCCAATTTTTCACATTTGCTATCTGGTCACCCTAGCTGCACCTGACCCTGACCCAGCACAAGGCCTGGGACTACCGTAGACACACCCTGGGGCCCTGCCCATCTGTGCCAGGTGGAGGGTAGGCAGGCTGAACCAGGCAGTATCCAAGTGTGGAGGGGCTTGGTGTTGGGGGGGGAAGAGAGGATTCTGAGTGGGACAATCAAGGTGCAGGCTGCTTAGTGTGTGTGTGGGGGGGGGTCTAGCTGTGTGAGGGGGGGATCTGAATGCACAGAGGCTCATTGGGAGGGGGGAAGGGGTTTCCAGGTGCAATGGGACGCTGCAGGGGCTTCCATGTGAAAGTGGTTGTGTATCAATGAAGTGGTCTGGGTGTGAGGGTCTCAGCAGTGTACACCAGACTAACAGGTGATGCTGGTGGTACAATGTCTGTGCATAACGGGGTAAAGGATGTCAGTGAAGCCAAATTCCAAAAATTAAAATGTCTGTACACTAATGCGAGGAGCCTAGGTAACAAAATGGAGGAACTGGAGCTACTGGTGCAGGGAAGGCGAAACCGGATCATATCTGCTCACAGCGGATGAAACCAGAACATTGGTGCGGGAATCACGGTGTCAACCAAATGAATGAGTCAGGATTTTAGAAGGCCTATTGTGCTGTTAGCCCGAAATGACCAGAAATAAAGGCAAAGGTGGTGGGAATAGCATTTGTACCATCAATGATAGTGATCGAACTGTAAAGAAATAAGAAGTGAGGAATGGACAAGACAGAGCTGTCTGGCACAGACACACTGGGAAGAAAGCTACTAGAGCCTACTGAGAGATAAAATGTTGCTATGGGGTGTGCTACAGAACCGCCGCGAACTCCTGATTGGAATACTGGACACGAAGACCTCTTTAAATGATTATTTAGATGAATTGTGGTGATCTGGAAGACTTCGAGTCGCCCAAGCACATAGACTGGAGGACAAGTGCTTGCAAGAATAATAGGGCTCAATTTTTCTAGGATGCGCATAGCGGACTGGATTCTTCACCAATAGCTGAAGAACCGACAAGAGGGGATGCCATTTAGATTTGGTTTTGTGAGGCAGTGAGACCTCGTAGAAGAAATGGTTGTAGGGGAACTTTGGTTCAAGTGATATGAACAATTGCAGTTCAAACTAGATGGACGGATAAAAAACAATAGACATCTGGGATAGTGGTTTTGACTCAAAACGGGCTAACTTTACAGAGTTAAGAAAATTAGTCAGGGAGGAAATGGACTGAGAAACTTCGTTGGATCTAAATGGGAGAAGGCCTGGAATACGTTAAGTCTGAGCTGCAGAAACTACGGACAGCCTGCATCCCAAGAAGGGGAAAAAGACCAACAAGGCAGGAGGTATGACCGACCGCTGGAATGAGCAGCATCCTCAGAAGGGTGTTAGAAAAAGCAGAAAGCCTAACAAGATGCCGAGTGGAGATACCCATGGGATTATAGCAAGGGAAGTACCTTAGATGAGGTCAGGTAACACATAGGGAACTAAGGATAGGTAAGGCTAAAGGTGCGTGTAGAGGTGGAACCTTGCAAAGGGAATTAAACCATTAGTCAAAGTCTTATAGCTCCATCATAAATTAAGTTAAATAACAAAGTAACACGAAGAAGTGGACCGCTATACACTGAGGATGGAATGGAGGTTAGGAATAACTATGCATGGCCCAATATCTAAATAAGTACTTTGCCATCATTCTTTATAAAGGCTGATAAGGAGCTTTAGGGATGAGGGAAAGATGTTAACGGGAATGAGGATATAGGGGTAGATATTACCACATCTGAGGTAAAGGTCAAAACTTGAACAGCTTGAATGGGACAAAAAATCGAGGGCGCCGGACAATTCCTCCCATCCAATATTAAAGAGAACTGGCGCATGAAATTGCAAGCTACCGTTAGCTAGAATTTTTAATGAATCGGTTAATCAGCGGTGTAACCAATACGCTGGATGAAATGGCTAACGTAGTTCCCATTTCGTTCAAGACAAAGGGTAAAGTCGATCCATAGTAACTATAGGTCTGTAGTTTAGAACGTTCTGTAGTATGTAAGGGTTCTCTGAAAGAGGTTTAATTAATGAAGAGAGAAAGTAGATGTAGAGGACACGGAGGTCAATGGAGTAAATGGCAGACAAAAATGGAACAACAGCCGTTTCTACAAGAGTGTAGATTCGTCAGCAGCCAACCAACGACATGAATCTCCATTACCTCGAAAGGCTTGACGCGACCTTATTTAGACCAAAGGAACGTGCGTGTACGATTTTCCCTATAAGTTACCAATCATCTTGATTCAGTTAAAGGCATTGACATGGTTTCCGCTAGTGGGGAAATGTATAGTATCAACTTGAAGAAAGATGGGTAGAATTAATGAATTTGAAAGGTGGAATTAAGAGAAAAATGGTCTAAGAGGAGCGAAGATACCAACGGAGATCATAAACGGAAGGGAGTGAACTGTACAGGCTGGAAGGATGGGTTACTATGGAGTTTCCATCAAGGATGGTTTGGGACCAATTTTATTTAACTTATTTATAACTGACCTTGGTACAAGGAACAAGAGCGAGGAAAGGCTAATAAAGTTGCGGATTGAACAAAGCTGAGGGTATTGCCTACACACAGAGAAGGACGGGTATACATCTCACAGGAAGACTGGCATGAACCTTGTAAACTGGAGAAATATCGTAAATGCACACATTAATAGTCCACAAAGTTCAAGTCATCGCACTCAGCGCCGCCACCTAATATAGAAGGATTTTCGATATACAATTGGCGCACACATCAGTGGATAATCACGCAGGAGAGAAGGACGTGTGAGGTATATAGTTAAGATCGCCAGGATTTTACTGAGCAGCGAAAGATGCGACTATGGCCGTGTCAAACTAGCAGCATACCATCGACTAGTTTTAGGGTGCATCAAGGCGGACGTGATCACTAGCAAAGATAAGGAGGCGTTATCTGAAGTTGTATCAAGGTGCATGCGGATGACCATCACCTGGATATGAGTGTACGTACATGGTCTCTCAGTGATACTTAAGAGGAGAATGTCAAACTGCAACGAGTATCAGAGACGCGGCTACAGGATGATCCGGAGGAATGGAAACCTTACCCTTAATGAAAGGAAGACTCGAAAGAGCTTTTGGCTTGTTTAGACCTAACACTAGAAAGAAGACTCCGGGGGGTGATGTGCTTGCTCTATTAAATATAAGTTCACGGAAGATTAACGTAGGGAGGAGAGGAGTTGTTATAAGCTTAGTAAATGTAGACAACAAGGACGAACCTGGGCTACAAACCTGGACATAGAGGAGATATTCAGGCTGAAATCAAGACGAAGGATTCAACCCTTAAGAGGAGTGAAGTCTGGAAGCAGCCTTCGAGGGGAGTAGTGGGGGCAAAAGACAGTCATGCTCGAGCTTTAAGTACTAAGCTTGATAAAGTTTATGGAAGGGAATCATATAATAGGAGAGTTTCAATTTTGGATTGTCCTTGGATTATCAGACCAGATAGTCTGCTCAATGGTAGCGATGGGAGCTTGGATGGGATGGAATCAGAGTTACTCAGCAGAGAATTCTTTCCTGACCTGCTGGCAATGGGGAGCCTTGCCACACATGCCGGGTTTAAGCGTCCCGCCCATATTGGGTCCGGGAAGGAAGTTCCTCCAGGCAGATTTGAGCTGACGCTCTGGAGGTTTTATTCGCCTTCCCCTGCAGCATGAGGCATGGGTCACTTGCTGGTGGATTCTCTTCTTGAGGTCTTCAAACCACAATTTGAAGACTTCAATAACTCGGACATAGGTTAGGGGTTTTTACAGAAGTGGATGGGTAGGGTTCTGTGGCCTGCTCTGTGCAGGAGGTCAGACTAGATGATCATGTTGGTCCCTTCTGACCTATGAGTCTATGAGCAGGAGGGTCTGGGTGCTGGGGGAGTGGGATTTGGTGGGGGTGGGGGTCTGGATATGGGGTCTTAGAGTGTGCAGGGGGTGAGGCTTGTCAGGGTGGGGGACTGAGTGTAGGGAGTTCAGTGGGGGGTGGTCTGGGTGCAGGGATGGGGGTCTGGAGACAGTGGGGCTCCAGATGCAGGGGCTGAGGTTCAGTGGGGTTCGGATATGGAGGACTAGGGGTGTACGGGGTGAGACATGGTGGCGGTGTCTGGGTATGGGAGGTCCAGATGCACTGGGGAGCAGCTCCCCATACAGTGACTCCTGCCCCTGCAGCTGAGGAGCAATGGGGACAGGAAGCAGGGGAGGATGCTGAGCTTCCTGCAGCTGGATCCTACAACATGATCAGCAGGCTGCCTCAGCCTTACCCTAATCTATGTGGCAATGCTCAGGCATCGCCCATGAACCAGCAACTTTGGGAGGCATGGTGTCAGCTTTAGATACTTCCGGTAAGACTCTCCCACTTGTACAGATGTCCTCTTTAGTCAGCTTTCCTTGCAGGCTTTACCTTTCCACTGCTGTTAATTCTTCACTATACACTCTTCCCTCTGCCATGGGGCAGGGAAAGCTTCTCCTTAGGAGCAACATGGCAAGGGATGGCTTTGTAACTTCAGCTCAAGATCTGAATCTCTGAAGTGCAAAATCGGGGCCAGACGTCCCAGTCAAATTTCCCAAAATTTCTTGGTGGGGGAAAAAAAAAAATCCATGACCCAGTCTCTGTCCTACAAAGTCTCTCAGCACTCGCTCCTGTTTCCTGCATCCCTGCAGAAATGGGGCACAGCTGGCACTCTGGGGTTGTGGGGAAACTAGTGTAGTTGAGTGACAAGGAAATGCATATTGCAGCAATTGAAGTAAACGGAGGACAAACTGTCAGAGCAACAGTTTAAATAACTACTTCTTCAAAGTACATACCTGCCAGGGAAACCAGTTTCTCTTACAACAGGAGTACAAGGGAAAGCTTCTCCCTCACTGTTTTAAAACTTCCAAGTCTTGTCCAATGGTACTGATTACCCATCTTTTTGCAATGAATTAGTGCAGGAGCATTTGTACCAGTCACTCAGTGCACAAGAAAGAATTGCCCAGTCATTTCAGCTAAGCCTGCTTGCTTTGTAAAGAGGTGCTGTTTACTAAGGACTTGGCTACACTTGCAAGTTAGAGCGCATTAAAGCAGCTCCGGGCGCCCTAACTCATGATGCATCCACACTGGCAAGCGCCACAGGGCCAGTGTGAATGCCCTGATCAGCCTCCGGAAGCGTCCCACAATGCCTGTTCTAGCTACTCTGGTCATCACTATTAAACTCTGCTGCCCTGTCCTCAGGTGACCAACCGTCAGACCCGACCTTTAAATTCTCTAGGAATTTTGAAAATCCCCTTCCTGATTGCACAACAAGGCGTGGAGTGCTCTCAACGAATCTTTGCAGGTGACCATGCCTCCACACTCCAGGTGATCCCCCAGTATGGAGCAATGGTGAGGTGCTGGACTTCAGTGTTTCGCGGGAGCAAGCTGTCCAGTCCCAGCTGCGCTCCAGCCGTAGGAATTATGATACACCTCTACCCTGATATAACACAACCCAATATAACACGAATTTGGATGTAAGCGGTAAAGCAGTGCTCCGGGGGTGTGGGGCTGTGCACTCCGGCAGATTAAAACAAGTTTGATATAACACGATTTCACCTATAACGCGGTAAGATTTTTTGGCTCCCGAGGACAGAGTTATATCGGGGTAGAGGTGTACCTTCAGGCAGATATCAAGGGACATGACCAAGACGCACTGCAGTGCAGGGTTAAAGTGAAGGAGCTGCAGAATGCATACTGCAAAGCGCGCAAGGCAAACTACCACTCTGGTTCTGTCCCCGCAACCTGCTGTTTCTACAAAGAGCTGGACACGATACTTGGGGCGACCCCACCTCCACTTTGAGGACCACCATGGACTTCAGAGCCCAGTTCAACAAGGTAAGAGGAGGAATAGGAGGAAAGTGGGAGAGAAGGTACTGAGGAGGAGGGAGACAGCCCAGCATCCCTAGATGCATGCAGCCAGAAGCTGTTCTCAAGCCAGGAAGAAGGTAGCCATTCACAGTGGACATTGCCTGGGTAAGGACAAACGCCAAAGGTGGTGCCTGGTAAGCAGCTTTTATTTTGCTAAGGAAGTTGTTCAGGGTAGGCTCTTGGGGGTGAGGATTAGGGCTGCATGCATGCCTAGATGCGGAATAGGGCATTGATGTGCTCTCCTATCATGGTAATCGGCCTCAGTAATCTCTTTAGAGATATCATGAAGAAGTGAGATAACTGAGTTTACAGTTTCCAAAGGCAAACTGGGATTTAGGATTGCCTCTCAACCATATCGTTTCCACCCAGGCACTAGAGGCAGCAGTCTGGTGCTCATTTCTCCAATCTGAGCTACAGAGGTTTGCTTACATTTATGATGAACCCAGATTCACTATAAAAAAAATTTTCCCCAAAAATCCACACCCTGGAACACCAACATCTCAGAACAAAAGCAGATCTAGGTAGTTATAGCTGAGCTCCTCACAAGCACCAATGGATTTTAACCTCACACTGCTGGGAAGGTAGATAAGTATTATCCTCATTTTACAGATGGTGAATTGAGGCACATGGTAGATTAAGTGATTTGCCAAGGTCACACCAGAAGCCTGTGTCAGAGTAGGAAACTGACCCAAGTCTCCTGATTCCTAGTCCAGTGCCTTATCCAATAAGTTATCCTTCCACCCTGCATGAGACTAATTACTGAGATCTTTGCACCTCCAAAGGAGATTTCCTCTCCAACATCTGGGTCAGCAATCACTGTGTTACTACATCCCCCACAGATGAGAAGTTCAGGTTTATGAAAGAGTGGGGCCCCTTGACGATCGAGACACAAAAGGAGTGCTTAAAGACGATAAACTCATTGCGGAGAAACTAAATGGATTCTTTGCTCCAGTCTTCACAGCTGAGGATGTTAGGGAGATTCCCAAACCTGAGCTGGCTTTTGTAGGTGACAAATCTGAGGAACTGTCACAGATTGAAGTGTCACTAGAGGAGGTTTTGGGATTAATTGATAAACTCAACATTAACAAGTCACCGGGACCAGATGGCATTCACCCAAGAGTTCTGAAAGAACTCAAATGTGAAGTTGCAGAACTATTAACTAAGGTTTGTAACCTGTCCTTTAAATAGGCTTCGGTACCCGATGACTGGAAGTTAGCTAATGTAACGCCAATATTTAAAAAGGGCTCTAGAGGTGATCCCGGCAATTACAGACCGGTAAGTCTAACGTCGGTACCAGGCAAATTAGTCGAAACAATAGTTAAGAATAAAATTGTCAGACACATAGAAAAACATAAACTGTTGAGCAATAGTCAACATGGTTTCTGTAAAGGGAAATCGTGTCTTACTAATCTATTAGAGTTCTTTGAAGGGGTCAACAAACATGTGGACAAGGGGGATCCAGTGGACGTAGTGTACTTAGATTTCCAGAAAGCCTTTGACAAGGTCCCTCACCAAAGGCTCTTACGTAAATTAAGCTGTCATGGGATAAAAGGGAAGGTCCTTTCATGGATTGAGAACTGGTTAAAAGACAGGGAACAAAGGGTAGGAATTAATGGTAAATTCTCAGAATGGAGAGGGGTAACTAGTGGTGTTCCCCAAGGGTCAGTCCTAGGACCAATCCTATTCAATTTATTCATAAATGATCTGGAGAAAGGGGTAAACAGTGAGGTGGCAAAGTTTGCAGATGATACTAAACTACTCAAGATAGTTAAGACCAAAGCAGATTGTGAAGAACTTCAAAAAGATCTCACAAAACTAAGTGATTGGGCAACAAAATGGCAAATGAAATTTAATGTGGATAAATGTAAAGTAATGCACATTGGAAAAAATAACCCCAACTATACATACAATATGATGGGGGCTAATTTAGCTACAACGAGTCAGGAAAAAGATCTTGGCGTCATCGTGGATAGTTCTCTGAAGATGTCCACGCAGTGTGCAGAGGCGGTCAAAAAAGCAAACAGGATGTCAGGAATCATTAAAAAGGGGATAGAGAATAAGACTGAGAATATATTATTGCCCTTATATAAATCCATGGTACGCCCACATCTCGAATACTGTGTACAGATGTGGTCTCCTCACCTCAAAAAAGATATTCTAGCACTAGAAAAGGTTCAGAAAAGGGCAACTAAAATGATTAGGGGTTTGGAGAGGGTCCCATATGAGGAAAGATTAAAGAGGCTAGGTCTCTTCAGCTTGGAAAAGAGGAGACTAAGGGGGGATATGATAGAGGTATATAAAATCATGAGTGATGTGGAGAAAGTGGATAAGGAAAAGTTATTTACTTATTCCCATAATACAAGAACTAGGGGTCACCAAATGAAATTAATAGGCAGCAGGTTTAAAACAAATAAAAGGAAGTTCTTCAGGCAGCGCACAGTCAACTTGTGGAACTCCTTACCTGAGGAGGTTGTGAAGGCTAGGCCTATAACAGCATTTAAAAGAGAACCAAATAAATTCATGGTGGTTAAGTCCATAAATGGCTATTAGCCAGGATGGGTAAGGAATGGTGTCCCTAGCCTCTGTTTGTCAGAGGGTGGAGATGGATGGCAGGAGAGAGATCACTTGATCATTGCCTGTTAGGTTCACTCCCTCTGGGGCACCTGGCATTAGCCACTGTCATTAAACAGATACTGGGCTAGATGGACCTTTGGTCTGACCCGATACAGCCGTTCTTATGTTCTCATGTTATGCTCCCGCTGGGGATTTTAAAGGCTCAGGGAGCAAAAGGCAAGACCTCTGTCCTAACAGGACCCCATCAAGACTTAGTCTAGACCACCAGTTTCTCCAGAGGGTCTTACATCATTTTGAAACTCCTGCCCTCTGTCTGCACTATTGAGACACCGTGCTGATACCTCTGCCATTAACAGTCAAGCATATTGTCCTTATTACTAATGTTTTAAAGAGATTTAATCTGTAAATACATTTTATAGGAAAACAGGAAAAATTAGTGAGTCTCTCCCATCATAAAAATGCCCACCCTTCTCCCTTTTTACCCCACTTAAAGGAACATCTTAATTTGGAGCCAACTTTACATTAGTATTGATTCTTTGTGGGGACAGACTGGAGCCTTCTGCAGTCCCCATTTGTTATAAGCATCGCTATCAGGAATTAGGGACCCATTGTCCTAGGCAAGGTACAAACAAATCAGACAGTCCCTTACCCAGAACACTCACAGTCTAAGACAAAAGATTTGACTTGTGAACAAACAGGAGGGAGGAAGAAGGGATGTTAGGTTAGTTGTAACAATGATCTTAGTACTCACCGGTGATCACTAATCTAGCCATCATCACGTGGTAGCGATGGACAGGTTTCACAAAGATAAGGGTATGGCTACACTTGCAGCTGTACAGTGCTGGGAGTTAAACCTGTCTTTGTACAGCTGAGTAGGGAAAGCATTGCAGACTGGCCACACTGACAGCTACCAGCGCATATTGTGGCCACATTTGCAGCATCTGCAGCAGCACTGGGAGCGGCGCATTATGGGCAGCTATCCTAGCGTTCAAGTTGCTGCAACTGTGCTTTTCAAAAGGGGAAGGGCTGGTGTGTGACAGGGAGCGTGGGAGAGAGAGAGTGTGGATTTTTGGAGCTGACACTGTCAGCTCCCTGCCTTGCAAGTTCTGACCCGCTCCCACACCCCTCTCTCACTCACTGAAAGCAAATAGCCCTGTTTTTTACCCCCCTCACAGATCAGATAAGCAGCCACTCCAAAACGGACCCCCGCCCCTCCTTCTCTCCTCGAGCCCCTTCCTTCCTCCTCTCTTCAAGCAAATACTAGCTGTGGGCGTTCTAAAGGGAGCTCCCCGACTCTGCTGTTCACAGCAAACAGGAGCTGTGTTTTTTTGATAAACAGGCCCCAGAGCCCAGAGTTTACAACAAAAAACAAACAGTTATCTTTACTTAAAAGGATTATGGGAAGGTTCTGGAGGTCAGTTACACAGTAGTAAGATTATTCCCTGTTTACACCGGCACCCTAGCAGCAGCGCTATACTCTTTATTCCTCTCGGGGAGGTGGAGTACAAGCAGCGCTGTAGCCAGGGAGATACAGCACTGTATGTGCCTTGCCAGTGTGGATGGGGACTGAGTTACAGCACTGTAAAGCCACCACCAGCACTGCAACTCTCGAGTGTAGCCAAGGCCTAAGACTAAAGATGGATTTAAAAGAAATAAGGTGATGTCTTTGCAAATTTTGATACAGATTTCTTCTCACAAGTAAAGGGCAAACATGGCAGAAAGCTTGATGGGAAAAGCAAACACGCAGGTTTATTAATAACCCATTATCACTAGCATGCAACTAATGCAGGAGGAGGAGCCAGGGCTCAATACATCATAAGAATGTCATTAAAACAGCATCATGTGCAAAGGAGATAGCAAACCCCCATGATTTAATCAAAATGGATGGTTAAAAGGAACTGGGTGGTTTTGGAACACAGAAATGGTCAATTTGTCTGACTTCATCAAGAATACCACAGGGGCAAAAGCCAAACCCTGATTGCAGGAGCTATACATGCATTCAAAGTCAAATTTATATACATGTAACATGCATTACATAAGACTGAAAAGCAAGATTTTTTAATGCAAAGAGGTGTGAAAGTAGAATGAATTATATTGTAAAAATAAGAATGGATTACAGAAATGGTGTATGTACCTTTAAGCAGAAATAAGAAATGCTGAAATACAGGCATCAGGAAAAGAAACATTAGGCATAAACAATGATTCCACTTAAGCTAATGGTGAAACATTAACAGAAGATCAGTAATAGTTAATAAGGGAAATAAGATATGCATGTCTAGCCCAGGTAAACTTATCAGACTCTGCTTCCTTTGTTAACTTATTAATTTCTCACCCTTTTAGCTGTATAAATAAGATAGTTTGTGTCTTGCATGGTGCTCACATTATCTGCATGTATTAGAGTGCTGTGCTAATAAAACAAGTGGTCACAAATTGAGTCCTGAGTCTAACTTTGACAGAGGCAACCTAAAAAAGGATGCTGGCAGGTCAGCTTTGACCTAGAAATTAAACAAGCACAAATGGTTTGTTTGTATTTCTTTAAAAAGTAAGTTTTAGAACTAAAATCACAAATTTCCATTGATTTTTAGAAATTCAATGGAAACGGGCAGGGTTTAATGTTTTTTAAGTGACCAGTAAAAGGGGAAAATATATGTTTGATTGTAAAGAAGAAACAATGTACAAGAAAGGCCTGAATTGATTTGTGTTTTAATAATGGGTTTTGTATTTTTGCTTGTTTTTTTACGTGAGAGATTAGAGCTTTTGCTGAACAAACTCACTGATTCACTACAGAATTAACCAGATTTTGACATCAACCAGAGCTATCGAAAGGAAATGATTGTTTTCCATGTCTTCCAGTTCATTAACTTAGTGACTTCTCATCCCTCTTCTCTGGAATGGTTGTTGATTCTCTTCATTCTTCACTTATCCACCCTTGACATTTTTCACCCCTTTCATCTGAAGGTCCTCCCTGCCCTGCCCACTTCCCCCCCACCCCCATGCTCACCCCCAACATCTGCTTCCTCCACTCCTGTTCTTGCATTGTGGTGTGTTCCTGGCAAAACCACTATGACTAGGCTAATTCCATGCCCTGCAAATTCATTCTCTTCTGTTCTACCATCTTCCTGCATGAACCACGCTGCTACTCCATCTTAAAATGAATCCCATGCCTCCAATCCCAGCTGCCTTTTCACCACTTTTGGTATGTCTACACTGCAAACTAGAGGTGTATTCTTAACTCAGGTTAGCCAGCTCAGGATAAAATAGCAGTGAAAACACAGCATGTGTTAGCATCTGGAGTTAAAGTCTATATAGCAAAATGAACTCACACTGCTAACCCAAGCTAAAACAGGTTATTGTGTCTTCATTATTATTTAAATCCAAATTAGTGAACCTGAATTAAGAATAAACTCCCCCTCCCCCCACCCCCCAGCAGCAGTGTAGCCCTATCCTTTGACTCAATCCCCAAACCTTCCTCTCCTCCTGCATCTCTGCTTCCTCTCTTGACACTCATCTTATCAATTTCTTCCCAGGAAAAAACAATGAAAACCTGACATAACCTTCCCTCTCCCATCTGCTTGCCTTTTCTTTACCTACCCCTCCTTCTCCCTGATCACAGACAGAAGTTTCTTATCTTCTTTCCTTCTCCAGCACCTCTAGTTGCCTCACTGACTCCATCCCACATGCCTCACACCCACTCTCATTCTCTCCCTTACTCTTCTCCCGCTGTTTCCTCTCACAATACAAACCTGCCTTAGTGAGTCTCTCCCATCTTAAAAATGCCCACCCTTCTTCCTCCATTACCATACCATCCCCTCTCCCCCTTTTCTCTCTAATCTCATTGAATACATGATCTACAATCCCTGGCTGGAATTCCTCTCTGCCAATTCCATTCTAGACCAGGAGGAGCACTTTGGGGAAGAGGGAGAAGGCAGCACCTTGCAGGGCCTATAGCCACCCCAAAATTTGCCTTAGCCCTCTCCCTCACCCCAGCCCACTGCCAGCAGCTGCCTTTCTCTGGCCACCCAGCTCTGAAGGTAGAGCAGAGGCTGCTGGCCGGGCATCCAGCTCCAGCAGCATTGGAGAATTAAGGCCAAGCGCAGGGCCTGAGCGTAGCCCCCGGCCTGTGTCTCCACTAGATGGGACATGATGCCCAGGGTAGGTGAAGGGCTGGAGCTCTCCACAGTGGTCTGGACTGACTCACTCTGGCCTGGGCTTCTGGACCCTGCCCCCCACAATCACTGCTCCCCGAGGACTCTGCTGGCCCTGAAGCCAGGTCCCCACACCCAGGCAGCTCCTGCCAGCTGCAAGCAGCCAGTGCCAGATTCAGACACCCTTTTGGGTTGAGAAGACTCCAGTTCTCTCATTCTCCAGCAAGGACATGGACCACAAGACTTGATATTCCTAATTGTAAAAGCAAAGGAAACTTTACAACATTCGGGCTGGTCTTATACATCATAAAAGCAGCACAAAGGGAACAACAGCTTTAAACAAACAAAGCTTTCCCAGCACTATTTGCAATCCAAACATACGAAGTCCATGCATCTGACAGCAGTGGGTCACCCACGAAAGCTCATGCTCCAATATGTCTGTTAGTCTAAGGTGCCACAGGACTCTTTGCTGAAGTCCATGAAAACATTGGAACCCAAAGGCTACCCAAAAAAATACAACTAACTTTCATTGTTTAAGTGCAACAGGTGAATAACCTCAATGGTGAAAACTTAACTGGATTTCTAGAGTACTTCCATTTTCCTGAGTTTGAGGTGTTCTTGTTAATACAGGAAACTAGATTTGTTTAGCAGCATCAACGATTTGTGATTTTTAACTGGGTCTCCAACTGTGAGTAGGGTGAAAACAGAGCCTTCTGCAATCAGTATGTCTGCACAGGCCCCTCTGCATGCTTCTGATAAGGAATCAACAGCCTTTACAAACGGTGTTTAACTCACAAGGAAAAAAACTTCTTCCCCCATTCAGACCAGGCAAAAATTCAGAATGAAGCATCGCTAAAATCCACCTCCACCCTCCCAGGCCTTTCATCTGCCCAGAAGGGCCCTGGCGAGGCCTTTACAGAGGTTCAAACTCAAAGCACCAAATGTTTAACACAATCCTCAAACCCCAAAGACAACACCGGCCAACACAGAGTGGGGACTCAGCTGAGAAAAGGAGGCTCAGCAACAAAACCAACGATCTGTAAAGTAAGGAGCGAGAGCCGGGAGCACAGGAGCCCGGGGCAGCCCCAGGGTACTGGGGTCAAACTCGAGAGACCACACACGAGACAGCGAGCCCACCACCTACCACCGCAGGATCGCGCATGCCACACGCCAGCGGATGGACAGTGAAGCTCTGAACTACTCCGGCCACCTCCTGCCCTCTCCTGACGTCCCCGCCGCGGCTGCCCGCCCCTTCCTGTTGCCATTTCCCACTCGCTCAATGCCCCTTCCTCCCTTACCCCCCTCCCGCGCATCGCCCGCACCCCTGCCCCACCCTCCCTACTCGCCTCCACTTGCCCCCTCCTCGCTCTCCGCTCCCCCCGCCCGCCGCCGGCGGCCTGCCCTGCCCGTGGCTTCCAACCCTCCCAATTCCCTCTCCTCCACTCCGCCCGACGCACTGCCCTACCTCCTCTACCTCCCCCGCCGCCGCCGCCGCGCCGCGCGGCACTGCCCTGCCCGTGCCTTCCCCCCTCTCCCCATATCCTCCTAGTCCTCCACCCCCCCCGCGGCGCACTGCTCCCCTCCCTACTCCTCCGCCGTCCTACGCCTCCGCTACCTTCGACTCCCTCTCCTCCGCGCCATGAGTCCCCTCCTCCCCCGCTCCCCTGCCGCCGCCTGCCTCACTCCCTTTCGCTGTCCCGTCCCCCTAGTCTCCGGCTTCGCCCGTCCTCTTGACGCCGCCTCCCTTGCCCACTCCGCCCCGGGGCCTACAGGAGCTGACCTGAGGAGCCTAAAGTGTTCATGGATCCGGCCCCGCCGCCGGGCCGCAGCCATCGCGGCGCACCCACTGCCCCTGAGCTCCGAGAGCGCACGCGCCGCCGTCATGACTGAGCCCTACTACGGCCGCCCCGCTAACCGGCGCAGCAGTGAGGCTCGCCTCTTGCCATTGCTCTGGACAACGCCACCATCGACCGGCAGCCGCCCAAGTTCTGATTGGATTCCGGTACGGTGTCGTCAGTCGACAATATAGCCAACCCTGTGCTCTGACTGGCTAGCACACCTACAGCTCCACTCTGATTGGCTACCCTTAACCTCGCCCCCGTGTACTCACTCCCCGCCCCAAGGCCCTGCCCTCCCCCGACAGGACTCTCAGGTTGCCATGGTGACGGAGGCCACAGTCTGCTCGACTGTCCCGAAGAAGGCGACCGCTGCTCGGCGCTGATGGGGGCGGGGCTGCACCCAGGGACTGAGGCCCCCCCAAATCAGAGGGACCGCTGGGAGAACCTGCCTCCCCGCCCTGCCCCTGGCCCAGCCCCCTCCCCACCCCATGGTTCCCCCTTCTAGGATGACCAGATAGAAGTGTGAAAAATCAGGATGGGGGTGGGAGTAATAGGTACCTCTATAAGAAAAAGCCCCCAGAATCAGGACTGTCCCTATAAAATCACCCTACCCCCTTTCCAAGCCCAGCCCCACTCCCTGCCCCTTGTGGCCCAGCGCCCTGCCCTGCCGCCTGGTCTTAGTGTGACAGGGCGGCCTGAGGCTGGATGCTGGGGAGAGGCTCCTCCCCCTCAGGCTCTGGCCCTGTCTCCATTCGGGGCCCCATGAGTGGGTCTGAGCCAGGCAGCACAAACTGAAGTCCCAGGTGGCAGCAACAGTTTCACCAGGAGAGCAGGAGAAACAGCATTTCCCTCTCCCCAGGGGAATTATGACATTTGGGAAATGTTATCTGCAGAACAGAAAGTCCGAACACAGTGTATACCAATAAGAGGAGTTCTTTTACACACTCATAGCTATGCTGGCAAAACTGTTTAGTGTAGACCCAGCCTTAGTCTCTTAAATCATTTAAGTGCTTTTGAAAATGTTATCCTCAGATCTAACGGACTGCAGCTAAATCGATCTGAGGAATATTTATATCGGTTTAAGGGTGTCCACTCAGCCTCATGCACTGGGTTAACAAAGCAAACATAGTTTTCATTACACCTCATTAAAACAGTACAATTTTGCATGTCTCTTCCCCTCTTTCTCTCTCTATCCCCATCTTCCGTTTTCCATATTCCTGTCGTTCTTTCTCTGTGCTCCCTCTGTCCACCGCCTTTTAGGTTCGCTACCAAAGGCCGTGGCATTATAATTCAGATGCTTTTGATTAAGCAGCCTCATAAAAATAGGTCCATCATTTTGATTAACAATGGAAAAGCCCTTTCCTGGCCTCCCATCCCCAGCCCCCAATTCAAAAATGGGTTTTCCTCAACTTTGCAGAAGAACCCACACCCCGGAGTGATGTAGCTGTGCTGATCTACCTTCCCACCCAATGACACAATATTGCATTTCACGCCTGCCCCAGGTACTAATGTTACATATGCCTTGTGTTATCCCATTGGTTTCCATTAGCCAGCTCCAGTCAGCCTGATTCAGAGAAAGGTGGAGAGAGTCGGGCTTGCAAAAATTCAGACACTGTTTTTCTTCTCTGTTACTCTGTGTGTTCCTACAAGCTGTGTTGATTGGTACAGTATTACTTGTGGTGAGGAGGACAGTGGGGCTCACCTCCTGGGTACTGTGGACATTGTTATCACTGGTGGATGTATAGGGTCCTTCGTTTTCAAATTTTATTTTATTCATTTTTTCCTGGGAATTGATCAGTGTTTATTACCACAACAACAAAACCAGGTGAAACTCAGTGCAAAAAACTTCTAATAATTTTTCTGAGTAAATGTCGGGGTTTATTTTGGTGGTCTGAAAGACAAGGGGGGAGGGGGGAAGTATTCAGTAGATTAATGCTTTGAATTCAGTTCCTCAATTTGGTTTGCTGCAGAACTAAAACACAAGACCTATCCCTGCTGTTCCTAGGCGGACATGTGGCAAGCAGGTCTGCACGCTGCCCCTGCCCCACCTCAAGCACTGGCTCTGCAGCTCCTATTGGCCACTGTTCCTGGCCAATGGGAGTTGTGGAGGCAACGCCGGCGGATGGAGGCAGCACATAGAGCCGCCTAGCCATACCTCCACCTAGGATCAGCAGGAACAGTTGGCCGCTTCCGGGGAGCCACGTGAAGCCAGGTAGGGAGCCTGCCGGCCCTGCACCAACCAGAGTATAAACCAGACTTTGTATGAAAATTAGAAATGATGGTTTATAGGGGTTTCCAGTTGGTTACGGGCCAGATAACACAGATTTTACTGTACATTTAATAACTGGGCCACACAATTTGCAGCACATACATTCAATTTCATCCTTTTCTCCTGTTTTTGTTTTTTTTAAAACTTTCAAATACTTCCTTGTGTTCTGAAATGTATTCTGATACAGATTTTCATTTTCTTCCCATTTTAGTGTGTCAAATCTTTAAACCGTTATCTGCTAACGGCTTGAAATATGTATGTGGTGGGTGTGAGATTCATCAGTACGTTCAGATGCGCACGCACTTCAGAGCTTGCGTACGTGCCTGTTTGTTTATTGTATATCTTCTAGAGCAATGGTTCTCAAACTTTTGTACTGGTGACCCCTTTCACATAGCAAGCCTCTGCGTGCAACCCCCCCTTATAAATTAAAAATGCCTTTAAATATATTTAACACCATTTTAAATACTGGATGGAAAGCAGGGTTTGTAGTGGAGACTGACAGCTTGTGACCCCCTCCATGTAATAACCTTGTGACCCCCCCTGAGAGGTCCCAACCCCCAGTATGAGAACCCCTGTTCTAGACTAATACATAGCCTTACTTCAAGAGGCAGCTTTGCATATACATATAGACCAATATACTATCATAATGCATGTATCTCATGCAATTTATTGTATTTTCCTAATAAAAAAAAAGTTATTTTTTATCTATTTGAATGATACAAAAGTAGAGTGAAAAAATCAGGAAAAAATTAGTAATACTTTTTCTAAAACCTGGGAAATTTTCAGTAAAAATCAGTTTAAACTGAAGATGAGGGGGCTTATGGCGGTACAGCAAATTCATCCTTGAGGGCATGCTGACCTCTGATGGTCACTGCTAGATGGACAAGTTAAAAAAATTCTGAATAGAATCACAGAATATCAGGGTTGGGAAGGACCTCAGGAGGTCCTCAAGTCCAACCCCCTGCTCAAAGCAGGACCAATCCCGAACTAAATCATCCCAGCCAGGGCTTTGTCAAACCTGACCATAAAACTTCTACGGAAGGCGATTCCATCACCTCCCTAGGTAACCTATTCCAGTGCTTTACCACCCTCCAGTGAAAAAGTTTTTCCTAATATCCAATCTAACCCCCCCACTGGCAACTTGAGACCATTACTCCTTGTTCTGTCACTGCTACACTGAGAACAGTCCAGATCCATCCTCTTGGAATCCCATTCAGGTAATGAAAGCAGCTATCAAATCCCCCCTAATTCTTCTCTTTTGCAGAGTAAATAATCCCAGTTCCTTCAGCTCGCTCATAAATCACGTGCTCCAACCCCTTAATCATTTTTGTTGCCCTCCGCTGGACTCTCTCCTATTTTTCCACATCCTTCTTGTAGTGTGGAACTCAAAACTGGACACAGTACTCCAGATTAGGCCTCACTAATGCTGAATAGAGAGGCATGATCTCACCCTCGATCTGCTGGCAATGCTCCGATTATACTACCCAAATGCAGTTAGCTTCTTGGCAACGAGGACACACCGTTGACTCAGATCCAGCTTCTCGTCCACTGTACCCCCTAGGTCTTTCTGCAGAACTGCTGCCTAGCCACTCGGTCCCTAGTCTGTACAGTGCATGGGATTCTTCCTCCTAAGGGAGGCTCTGCACTTTTCCTTTTTGACCTCATCAGATTTCTTTTGGCCTGTAATTTGTCTAGTCCCTCGGTATGCTATCCTACTCCCAACATATCTACCATTCCTTTCAGTTTAGTGTCATCTGCAAACTTGCTGAGGGTGCAGTCCATGCCATACTCCAGATCATTAATGAAGGTATTGAACAAAAACCAGCCCCAGGACCGACCGTGGGGCACTACGCTGATACCAGCTGCCAACTAGACATGGAGTCATTGATCACTACCTGTTGAGCCGATGACCTAGCCAGCTTTTATCCACCTTACAGTTCCATTCATCCAGCCCATACTTCTTTACTTTCTGGCAAGAATACGTGGAAGACCGTATCAAAAGCTTTGCATAAGTCAACAAATAACATATTCACATGCTTTCCCCTATCCACAGAGCCAGTTATCTCATCACAGAAGGCAATCGGGTTAGTCAGGCATGACTTGCCCTTAGTGAATCCATGCTGACTGTTCCTGATCACTTTCCTCTCCTCAAAGTGCTTTCCCCTTTGATAGAGACTTGTATCCATGGATCTTTGATCTTCACAACTCTCCTGCGGGGTAGGTAATTATTACTATCATCCCCATTTTACAGGAGGCACAGACAGATTAGTTAATTTACCTAAAATCACTCAAAGTATGTGCCAAAACCACACATTATCATTAGCACCTGAAGTTTCCAGCCAAGATCAGGGCTGCGAGATCCCATCAGCGTAGGTAATCCACCTCCCCGAGAGGCAGGGAAGAATTTTTCTGTCAGCCCAGTGCTGTCCACATGGAGACTTAGTCAGCTTAACAATGCTGCTCAGGGGTGTGGATTTTTCACATCCCTAACTGACGTAATTTTTTAGTGTAGACAAAGACGGAGCCTCCACTCTGCCCCACAAATGAAAAATGTTAAAGCCATGATCTGGTATGTAAAGCTTTGTTTTAGTCTACACTTAAAACTTATACTAGCATAGCTATGTTGGTCAGGGCTATGAAAAAACATACCCTTTAGCAACCTAGCTCTGTCCACAAAACCTCCAGTGTAACCACAGCTGTGTGACAGAAGAGTCGTGCTTCTGTCGACAAAGCCAGTGTCATTTGGGGAGGGGGTATTCTTACACTGGCAGAACTCCTCCTTCTGTCCACATATGCTGCGTCTACACTAGGGTGCTAAGTTGGCATAGGGTCTGTAGCAGGCTGTGTCCACACTACAGCGCCACAGCTGTACTTCTGTAGTGAGGACGCGTCCTCCGTCGACAGAAGGGGTTTTTCTGTTGACATAGTTAATCCAACAGGCAAGTATTTTTTCCTTGACCTAGCCACATCTGCACATCTAACTACAGTGGTAAAGGGGTGACATTTTTCAAAGCCCTGAGCAACATAGCTAGGTCAATTTTAATTTTTAAGTGTAGACCAGGCCTTAGAGCTTATGTTGGTGTAGTCAGGGTGATACCTATGTCTCTTGTTGTGGTGAGTTTATTATGTTGGCATACAGGGGAGTTACATCAGCGGGAGGAGCATTTCAGTATGTTACTGCCACTGTTTTGTTGACAAAAGTGGACTCTTGTCGACAAAACTGTGTAGCGTAGACAAGGCCTTGGAGTGTGTCTACACTATAGAGGCTATACCAGCATAGTTATGCCGGCATTGTCTGCTAGCATAGACACAGCCTACACTGGGCATTTTCTGTAGGGTCATGTCTACATTACAAACTTTGGTCAATGCAAGTTACATTGTTGTATAGCCGTTACCATTAGTGTTTCACTCAGGCATACGCATACTTGCCTGCTTCTGTCAGTGGCCAGCGTACTCACCATCTCAGCGTCCACCATCTCTGGGGAGAAGCACGGAGCTTGCACAGCTATGCACTATTCTCATGAACGTTGCAAATACAGGACATACAATCCTCTAGTACTATCAGAGCTGCAGAAAGAACTGAACAGTTTCTTCAAAGACAGTTTGTTGAGGGACACAGCGAAAAACATTTCTAGGTTGTTGGTAGCATTTATGGCGCAGCTGCAATGGTGGAACACTGCTTCTGGGCCCGAGAAACAAGCACTGACTGGTGGGATCACATCATAATGCAGGTTATAGTGCCCTGACGTTTTGTTCAGATATGAATATTTCAGAGTTACGAACAACCTCCCTCTGTGTTTGTAACTCTGAGGTGTTTGTAACTCTGAGGTTCTACTGTACAATACAAACTCCTAACATACATTAACCAAACGGAACTTGAAATTTAGAAAGGCAGCACACAGTTCTGTCCATTTCAGGGCACAACTGAAGTCCATTTTGGCTACAGATACACAAACCTATGAGAGGCATGGCTGGCATATGCGAAGCTGTGGTTGTCCTTCCTGTGTGCTGGTGTGGAGGGCCAGAGGAAGGGATGTGGCCCTGGTGAAAACTGGATTGTTGGGAAGGGGCAGGTGCAGGGAACTGCTACCATGGAGTTCTCCATGGATTGCAAGGGGAGGTGAACCTGTGACTGCTGCACTTGTAGGTCAGCTAGAGTCCACAGCATTTGTGCTTGCGGCCCTGAGATGCCCCATTCTGTCCTGGTGCATCTGCCTCTCCTGCTGGGATTCATGCCTCTTTCTCCTTTTAGTTCTGTCCTTTCTAACCTGCTCCCACCAGGCCCTTTGTTCATGGTCCAATGCAGCACTAGCTTGCAGGATCCCGCTCAGCATGTTCTCCCTAGTCCTCCTTTTTTTCTCCTCTGCATCGGGCTGTGGGTGGGGAGGGGACACCCCTCAAGGCTGCAACAGCAGCAGCTACGGATAAAACAGACAGAGGTACCATTGTAGTTATTGTCGATTGTTGGCTGCACGTGTGTCCTCTCTCTATGCTGTCACGGCTCTGGCCAGGTAGTCAGCCCAGCCAACCTCGAGCAAACTGCCCAGAAAGACCACAGACTTGGTTTAGTGGTGAAGGCACTCGGCCAGGTATTGAAGGGCCAAAATCCACATGCTGTGTATGTAAAACCCTGACACAGGCTTTGACAACTTTTTACAGGCCTCAAGTCCAAAGTTTGGTCAAGAGGCCTAGGGGCCTAGCAAACAGTGAACAAGATTGGCTAATAGAAGCTGAACAAAGAAGAGGCAACCTTGTTTTTTACTAAGATAAGCATGGTCAACAAAATGCCAGATGGGGAGCAGTAATTGGCACCTTTATCAGAAGCTACAGACATATCAAAGTATTGAAAGGGGCCTCGATGTCCACTCCTTCGCACAGTCAACTTGTGGAACTCCTGACCTGAGGAGGTTGTGAAGGCTAGGACTACAACAGCATTTAAAAGAAAACTGGAAAAATTCATGGTGGTTAAGTCCATTAATGGCTATTAGCCAGGCTGGGTAAGGAATGGTGTCCTTAGCCTTTATTTGTAAGGGGGTGGAGATGGATGGCAGGAGAGAGACCACTTGATCATTACCTGTTAGGTTCACTCTCTCTGGGGCACCTGGCATTGGCCACTGTCAGCAGACAGGATACTGGGCTAGATGGACCTTTGGTCTGACCTAGTATGGCCATTCTTATGGTCTTATGTTATGTAGAACAAGATAGCCAATACCCTCCCCACATACCAACCTTGCTTTCATGGAAAGGTTCAAGAATGTCAGTATGAGATATGACCCCCTCCCTCCCAGATTCCAGTGTCTGCCTTTAAACACAATGCACAACCTGAAAAACAATTTCTATTGCCATATACTTTTCAATGTCTTTTTGCTTTAACCCCCAGGTATGTACCTGTTGGACAATTAGAGGAGCTACCTCGTTCCTATGGACCCCAAATCAGAATTCAACATATATATTTTATAATTATACACTTTATACATTGTTTTAAGGAAAACACCTGTGTATTAACAGTATGTTACATGTATCAGAGGGGTAGCCATGTTAGTCTGGTCTGTAAAAGTAGCAAAGAGTCCTGTGACACCTTATAGACTAACAGATGTCCACAAAAGCTCATGCTCCAACACGTCTGTTAGTCTATAAGGTGACACAGGACTCTTTGCTGCTAGTGTGTTACATGTTAACCTGAACCCATGGGCGGAGACATTATGTAATCTTTAGACCAGCGGTAGGCAACCTATGGCACGCGTACCGAAGGCGGCACATGAGCTGATTTTCAGTGGCACTCACACTGCCCGGGTCCTAGTCACCGGTCCGGGGGGCTCTGCATTTTCATTTAATTTTAAATGAAGTTTCTTAAACATTTTAAAAACCTTATTTACTTTACAGACAACAATAGTTCATTATATATTATAGACTGATAGAAAGAGACCTTCTAAAAACGTTAAAATATATTACTGGCACACGAAACCTTAAATCTGAGTGAATAAATGACGACTCGGCACACCACTTCTGGAAGATTGCCGACCCCTGCTTTAGACTGTTGGCTTACTGTGCTTATCTTGTCTTGCTGCTAGGCCTCTCCAGGGGCTCGGGACCGCCCACCCCGTCACTTCCCTCCACCCATGTATATTCCGTAAAATCAATTGTAATCAATAGCTTGGGAGCGTCTCTGAGCCTAATAAGCAAAGTGACACTCCCCCAGCGCTGTGCGTAATAAACCCACGTGCTTGATTCTACACGGTGTCCATTTTGTTCCTTCAGGTATATTGTCAAGAAAGCACGGTGCTAGCACCCCAGAGCCTCTACAGGGACACTAATACATGTATGCTTGTGACAAAGGACCGGCTTAGTCAGTGGTGGGACTTTCCACTGCCCCCTAGGACACACGAAGGGTTAAGGCGAGGCATCTCAACATTTACAGACTGAGACCAACAATCTGGGACAAACAACTTAGGTGTTTCATGACGTGTTTGTTACCTCCCCTTTTACCTTTCTCCTGAAGTTTCAAACAAAACATCCCTACTCACCACCTGTCTGTACTTTACTCCTGAGGTTTCAGACAAAACATCCCTCTTCATCCCTTCTGTCAAACCAGCTTATCATGTGCCAGGCGGGGTTGTTCTTGTGCTGGCAGCTGGTTACATATTCAGTGTGGTTTAGCAATAGTAGCAAAATCAGTGCTGAATTCATACACCGGATGCTGATCTGCAGGCAAACGTCTGCTTTTGACAGGGTTGCTCATAGCATAACTTCTGCTGATTTTGGTTCAGGCCTCAGGTCTTGAGCCAGGCCTGAGCTTCAGGCTCTCTTTCTACTACGGTTGTTGCAATCACAGCAGAAAGTGCAAGTTTCAAAACTCCCCTCCCTTATTCCCATAAAATGTTGTAATAAGACATAGCACTGACTGTAATGATTGTGACGATTAGTTTTGGAGCGCCCCGCTCCAGTCCCTGCCATGGCGAGTACAGCCTGCAAGGGGCTGGGCTGCAGGGAAAAGGAAGAGGGCAGTAAGATTTTTGGCTGTATGAAACAATATCATTTTGGTCCCTATTTCTGCGCTGAATCCTGGCACAGTTTTCCACAGGCAGTGGTAATTTTAGCTGCCAGCTTGCTCACGAGGGTAACAAAGGTGCAGAGCATAGTTGTTGCAGGTGTCCCAAAACTGCCAGGGTTTGTGTGTCATTAGCTTGTTACTGCAATGGTGCCAGCTGAATTCATGGCCGAGTGGCATGGGAAAGTGCTCTACTGCGGAGGATGAAATAAGGCTGCTATCCTAGAAACCTGTGGGAGAGGATCACTAAGTACCTCCGTGAAAGTTTCATCGAGATCTCTCAGGAGGCTACATGAGACATCCCTGTGTACATAAACAACCCCTTCCCTGCCTCCCCTAACCCAGCACAAGGAAAAAGCTGATGCCAGCTCTCTCTGGGTATTGTACCTCTTCCTCTTCTCCTAGACGTAAAATGATGAAAAGTTGATACCTGTGTGTTGAAACATTGCCAGGGAAAATGCATGCACACACGTACGCAAGGTCTTTCCCCTTCAGCAGGCTCGTCCACGCTTGCCTGATGGGACGGGCTAGACTGTGGCAGCATCTCAAACAGGTGCTGGCTCACGCAAAGGTGCCTGACCACTGGGTCTCCCCCTCCTCCTCCCACAGCGGGGCTCTGTCTCCGGCTCCCCTGAGGTACTTATGGTGGCCTGCGGGTTGCAAATAGAGCAGGCAGCTCACTGTAAGAGCTGCAGGTCTGCGGCTCAGCACCAGGTCGATTGTTGGGCTCCCTGGCGCAGGGTCTGCCCACTGCAGTTTTTCCCTTCCATCCAACACTGCTACCGATCCCCATTGTACCCCTCTGGCTGCATCCCCCCGGCAATCTTCATAGAGATCCACAGCCGCTTCTCCCCACAGGCCCAGGAGCTCCAACAGCTCCAGTCTGCTCTAGACCAGAGTGTGTTTGGAGCATGTAGGCAGCATGCTCGGCTGGGCAATTGCACGCACCAAGGGCAAGCTGCTAGGTGTGTCCACCCAGCTGGGCAATCAGGAAAAGGCATTTCAAAAATATGTGGGGGGTTTAAAGGTGGGGGAGAGGGAGTTGTTTCCAATCTATGTGGGCTGGGTAATGGAGTTCACAACTGTGACCAGAGCAGCCACTATTGGGCATTGTGGGACAGCTGCTGGAGGACTGTAAGGGTCAGTTCTCCTACTGCGGTGTCTGCTGGAGGTTGCCCAGGGTGCAATGCCAGTAGGGAAGGTGGTTTTCCAGTATTGCCTTAATGGGGGACTTCATGTAAGCAGGAGACAATTTGAGCCTAGACACACACAGCTAGGTTGGTGCATGGTGGCTTACATCAACCTCACTTTCTAGGGTAGAGCAGGCTAGGGTGTAGAAAGGCCCCCTCCCGGCAGGATGCAGCTGCATTTACACCAGGGCTTTTGTCAATGTCACTATGTCACTGGGGGAGGAGGTGTCACACCCCTGCCACTATAACTTTATTGTGTAGACTAGGCCTTAGCTCTGTTTAAGGGCCTTTTTGCACTTAACTTAAATCTGACTTAAGCTAAATCAGTTGCTCTTAAACTGAAATAAAAGTGTCCACAGAGACAGCAATTTAACTGACTCAGTTTCAGACAATGTCATTAAACCAGTGCAGTTTTCTTGTGTAGACAAGAGCTTAGATCATAGCTTAAAAAGAACCAACTTCCACGTGTTCTGGAGTTGCCTGTTCCCCATGGCTCTCTGGAGCAGAGCCTCCGAGGTGCTGGGATCAGCTGCAAGGTGCCTCATGTTGGTTGCATTCCACTTCCTGCCGGCCAAGGGGAGACATGTTTGCCAGGATGTGACAACACCCATGGATTATTCAGAACAACTCCAAGGGATGCTTGTCATGCTCTAGATGAGGGTTTTTCAACGGGTGGGTCACGACTGTCCCAGGAGGTCAGGAAAGGCCAGCAGTGGGGTTGTGAGGCATTGAAAATGTTATTACAGTCTAAACCAAAGAAAAGTCTCACTCCCCCCATCCCTACACACGCTGACCCTTCAAGATCAAGTATTCTCCACCCTCTCATACATCAATTCTATATGCTAAGGGCAGGTCTGTACTTAAAACCCAGCAGCAGCAGTTCAGTTCACTATAGGGTAGGGAGGGTTCTCTTGATACTGGAGATAATCCACCCCCCCGAGAGGCGGTAACTCAGCCCTTCCATCCGTCTAACTCTGTCTGCACTGGGGGTTAGGTTGGCATAGCTACCTCTCTGGGCAAGGTGGACTTTTCACACACACACCCCCAAGAGACCTAGTTGTGCCGATGCAAGTTCTGCGTGCAGACCAGCCCTAAGCATGGCCAGAAATGAGACATTTTTTATTGTTATTAGGGAGATTGTGCAATTTTTTTAATGTGAATAAGGGCTCTCCCAGTGAAGAGGCTGAGAAACACAGATCCGTACAAAGACTTTAAACATGTTTAGTATATCACACCTGGCTGACCCTGAGCAATTTCCACTATTGCCTTGCTGCCATAACATACGTCCCACCCCTTATCAGAGCCAGGCACTATATTGGAGGAAATGCTAGAGAGCTCTCTTTACCAGGCGTGGCTGCAGAGAAAATCCTCCGTGCAGAGATGGCTGAGGAGCATCCAGTATGTTGTGGAAATAGCAGGCTACAGATGGAAGCAGCAGATTCAGCTGGAGAATGAGGTGGGATAGCAAAATGACCATCAACTCTACCCAAATGAAATGACCATCAGATCTAAGCTGAGGAGGACTTACCCCATGGGAAGCATATGGTTGGGTCCCAGATTCCCAGGGGAGATGGAGTGAATGGGAGGGTGCAGATATCTCTCCATCCCCAATAAAGTATCTGAACCCCCCAGCTGCTATCAGGGGCAGGTGGGTGACTATATATGAAGCAGGTGAGACACTGGGCTGGAAGGTGAGGCGGAAAGCAGAGTGGCAGCTTCTCAGACAGGTGCGTTAGTCAAGAGCCCACCAAGGCCCAGATCGTTCCCATCCCAGCACCGGGTGTTAGCAGCAATGGGACGTTGCCGCAAGGAAGCGAAAGAAGAGTCCTCAGGGCAAAGTCAGATGCTGGGCATGGAGGGACAGACACCAGCCCTCGCAGAGTCGTTCCCACTTCACTTCACTTCCTTCTCAGACCATTCCTTGTAGCCACCTGCGTAGTTACGGGCCCTGCAAAGACAGGAAGTGACATGTGGCTTCAGAATGGGAAATGGGAGGCACTATCCACAGCTGGATGGACCCGCTGCCTCTGGAGTAGAAGAGACAGACCCAGCCCAGCTCTGACTGCCCAGGGGCCAGAAACCCAAGTGTGACCAGAACATCAGAGGCAGAGCTGTGCCCAGAACTTTGAGAAATAACCTGCCCCGGGGCGGAGGCTCATACGGATGAATTTGAAGGGTCCCTGAGGAACCAAGGTAGCTGTGGGAACATTCCCTATGGGGTTAGCTAGGAATTACTCTGTCCTCTCTCTCAATAGCTAACCAAGACTTTGTCTCTGTGGCCCTGGTGAGAATGTGGAGGATCACCATCCCCTCCAATGGCTTTACTCCAGAATACACCAGTATAAGCACAATCGGTGCCAAGGGATATCTGAGCCCTCTCTTTCTCCACCAGACCCAACGATTTCTCTATTAATAACCCTATACGCGAGAGCCCAGCTCAGCAGGGCTGGAGCCCTTGCATCCAAAACCATAGAGCCCGTGGTATATTCACAGTCTGCCTGAGGTCTGACGCCCCGTGGTACAAGAGCCCATGGAGGAAGAGCAAGCTCACTTGGCGTAGCCGAGGTTTATGGCGATCTCTGTGGCCTGAGCCCCTCTCCTGCCCATCTGACAGTGGAAGATCAAGTTCCCGTCATCCATCCGTGGCTTGTCCACGCCATACTTCATCTTAAATGTTTCAGGGTCCATTTTCAGGGCTTCCTCGACTTCTGCCACTGGGTGGGGGAAAAGAGAGAGAAAGAGATGACCGCGATCAACAGTGGTGGTGTATCACCCTGGGCACAAGTGTGTCACATCCACACTAGATGGGGATGTGACACTGGCTGGTCCAGTAGAGGATAAAAGCCTACTGCTGCTTCTAGCTAATGGAGTTACTCCTTCAGCACAAGTGATAAAGGTCTGTATCTTGATGCTGAAGTTGTGGAGCTAAATCCTGATGATGATGATTATGGGTGATTGCTACACTGCTCCATAAATACAGGCGATGATGCTCTTATGTTTATGCATGCAAGTCCCACGTGCTTTACAAAGGGACACAAGCCACCACTTTTCCCACTCCTGAAATGCAGCACCCTCTGTGGTAGAACACAGCAAATAAGCAAGACACGGAAACCCTGCACATCCATTCAGGACAGGAAGTGAAGCAGAAGCCTGGATCCATTTAAAACCACCAAGGTAGTTTAAGGAAGAAGAGACAACTCCCTGAGGTGGGATTTGGCCAGGGTTACACCCTGTTGTTAGGAGTGCTAGTAATGCAGAATTCAGGCCTGTATTTTTGCCTGAGATAGAATTTTAGGTTTGTTTGCTCATTTAATTTTTGATACATTTATATTCTTACTAATATGTGTAAACAAAGGACAGACACTGTGCATGTTGCTTCTACCTAGCCAGATACATTTATTAGTATAACGGGAACAGATTAGAACAGTTCAAGTGTTACTGGGTATGAAAGTATAATATAGGAGCGAACATGTTAACACTGCCTCAACCTCTATCTTAAAGGAAGGTCAAACAACCGGTCGGGAGGGGCAAGAGGGGATTGGCGGGGGGAAGATATAAAACACTAAAAGGCCAAAAAAAGAAAAGCACCTGTTCCTGACCATAGCACCACCTCACTCCTCACCCCTCCCATGGGATACAAAAGAGGTGGGACAAAACCCCCAGACTCCTGACCCCCAAAACGGAACATGACAGCAGCTGTAAGGGGTGTGTTCCCACACCTGCATTTCAGGGACAATTCTGCCTGCTGAAGTGGGGAGAGAACAGAACACTGGGAAACAAGGCTCTGCAGTGTGAAAGTTACTGACCTGCTGCCTTAAAACTAACCCCAACAAACATGGCATTGCCTGCACTGAGGACTTCTGGTCTTCTGCTTTCTGTCTGTGTGACATGAACCGGGGAGAGGCTGAAGGGAAAGCCCTCTACACACCCATCTGCTTGCGCACACTTCGGGTCTTCAATGATCCAGCTTTGGTCTCACGTCACTTCCCCAGCACAGCACCCCCGGCACACTGGAGAGCAGGGAGGAAACAGTGCCCCCTGCTGAGTTACTAATTCCACCTTCTCCAGGGCTCTAGTGCTTCATTTCAGGAATGATGGGCCTGAGTCCTTGCAGCTGACCTGAGGCTGGCTGGCTCAGCCCTCAGGCAGGCTAAGGAGCCCAGCTGGGCTGTGGCAGAATCGCCTGATTGCCTCTTCCATTGGCTGCAAGGAGACTACGGATCTGCATTTCAACTCAGCAGCAGGTCGCTGATTTCTCCATGCTTCTGCCTCCAGCTGTGATCACTCCTGTACCCGCCTTGTTTCCAGCCCTGCTCGGTTCCTGACTCCAGCTTTGACCTTTGGCTCTGACTCCTGGTTCCTGACTCTGGCTCTGACCGCTAGGCCTGACCGCTCATGCCCTGGTCTGTGACACTACATGTTGCCCTCTGCAGTGGGGGACGCTCCCTCTACGTGCAATCGAAGCCCTGGTTGCTGGCACCCACAGCAACCCCTCACCTGGAATATTGACCGAGTTGGCAATATGGCCATTTGCCACCTCCCCTGGCAACCGCACGTCGATAATCCGAGCATTTCTGCTGTCGACCAGCACTTTCATGTCCTTGTGGGAAATGACGTTTCCTTTGTGGAAAACAAAAACCAGCAGTCACTTCTTCCACTCCCCTCGCGAGCCTCCTCCCCCATCAGCCTGGGGCAAACCCCTCTGCTCCGCCCATCACAGGGACGGAGAGTCGGGGAGGGGTGGGGGTCATCCACAGGCTGCAGATCGGCCCTTGCAGTCCGTCACATGGTCGAGTCTCCTCCTCGTGCGAGATGATTCCTAGCTGCACCGAGACCCTTTATATGGCTCTCAGTGAGAAACTGCACTTCACACCCCTCTACACCACCAGGGCCAGTGCCGTATAAAAGGGCCTTTGTGACAATCAGAATTGTGACAGATCTGACAATCTCTTGGGCAAATCTGGAATTATGTTAAACCCGACTGACTGAAGTTGAAGTATTTTGGGAGTCCAGGGTATTGACAACGCCAGTGTTTGTGTGCTATTGTGGGACTGTACAGCACTCCTCTGGGAGGATGACCCTGACTAATGCCATATCTGGAAGATACTAGAAACTTCAGGGGATGTTTTAGGATGATATGTGGGAAATGGATTTCCCAGGGAATACTTGGAGGCTGAGGGAAATGCAAACGACCCACCTCCATCTATCCTTTAGAAGCTGTGCGCTTGGAGCAGAGATCCTGTTGTCTGGCGGGTTACCTGTTCAAGGTCTCTTCAAAGATCCCAGCTGGATAAAGAAGTGACTCACAATGTTCTCTTCTGAGCAAAGAGCAGGGTGAACTTGACACAGCAGAGAAACCCCTGGGCGGGGCTGGGAAACATTGCTCCTATCAGAGCCTACATTGGAGGGGGTTATCTCTGGGAAGCTTATTAGCAGGCATTTAGGTTTTTCATTTTTTTTTTCATTTTTTCTCTGCAACACTGTTACTTGAATTAATAGGCTCATGTAGGAAGAACTGCAGTGCCTAATTCGTGCCAGGGCTTGGCAGTTCAGAGCCCCAGCACTTCTGGGCCTGGCAGTTCAGAGCCCCGGCACCTCTGGGTCTGGCAGTTCAGGGCCCCGGCACCTCTGGGTCTGGCAGTTCAGGGCTCCGGCACCTCTGGCCCTGGCAGTTCAGAGCCCTGGCACCTCTGGGCTTCCTGCGTTAGATCTGAAAGTAAAAAAATGGCTTGGGCTCTGGCATCTAATCGCTTGAACCCTGACACCTCTTTCTTTACAAATTAAGCACTGAAGAACCATGCAGTAACTTATAATTGTAGCAATTCACTGTTATTAGTCTCCGAGGGGAAAGCCAGCAGGCCTCCTTCGGCAGACTAACACCACAGGGAAGGCAGGGAGCTGCAGCAGCCTGGAGACACCCCAGCCAGCAAGGAGAGAGACTCATGTCTCCACCCTAGAGAGACGACAACCGAAGGAGCTGCAAGTCAGAGCGGGCGCCCTTGCTGGGCCAGTGAGGTGCAGGTGCCCTGAACTGTGACAAGAATCAGGCCCCTTGTCTTTAGCAGGAGTCACTTGTGGGCAAAATCTGGCCCCTACAAGGCAACAGCAGAGCTGGGTTGTTCCTTTAACCCCTGATTTTCCAGACACAGGATTCATTTGCTCCTGACATGCTGGAGCAGGGTTCAGGCTGTGCAAGTCACTGGGGGGTGGCGGGGGTGTGCACCAAATTCTGCTCTCGTTCACACACCGTAAAGTTGGGTGTAACCCCTCTGACTGCTGCGGGCAGTCTATCCAAGGGCAGATAGAGGTGCTAGAGATGGGCCTGGATACAGAGTGTGGAGGTGAATTTTCCTCACAGCTGGCCCTGGGCCTGTAGACACGGCCTCGTCCAGCACTGAAGATTATTGCGGGGAGATCTCCCAGCATCACTCCAGCACCTGTGGCTTTGTCTAGACGAGGGGGAAAGGTTTAAAAAAGGCACGGGGGTAGCTCAGCCCATTTGAAACCCCACCAAGTGTGGATGCAGCTTACCACCTCCATAGTCACAACAGCAGGTCGTGCTGTAGTGCAGACCTTGTCTAGCCAAGGGGCTCGGTCTACACACATGAGTTGTCCCAGCTTAACAATGTCAGTATAGGAAAGGGAGTCAGTCACCCCAGCCTCACACCAGTATAACTGCATCCACAACTGGGATTGTGCCAGAATGACTATCTGTACAAATAAAAATCACACCCCCACTCCTGCACCGCCTCACAGCGGAGTTATACCAGAACGGATGCTGAGTAGATAGAGAAAACAGTGTTTTTTTTCCTACTGAGTTTAACCCAACTGAAAGCCCCATTTAGCACCAACGTAGACACAGTCTAAAGCCTTCAGCTCAGTTTGAATAGGTCGAGTTACAGTCTCAGTTTTAACCTAACCAGTTCCACATGTGCTACAGGTCAACTGCTTTGGCCTGACTAGACTGTTGGACGGAGTTAGTTCGACTGAGCCAGGTAACTCGATACAACATCCCATCTGGATTAGGGTGACCAGATATCCCGACTTTGGGTCTTTTTCTTATACAGGCTCCTATTACCCCCCACACCCCTCCCGATTTTTCACATTCGCTGTCTGGTCAGCCTAATCTGGACACGGCCATAGAGGAATCTACCACCGAACGCAGCCCTGCAGTCCCACCCTACGCACGGTTGTGATAAGCTTTGTACAAAACGCCGTGCGAGGTCCCACTGGAAAACTGATAACTTGCTGGTTAATGACATGGTGAAATATGCATGGCAACATTATCACAAAATCCTCCCAAGGAGGTTATTAGCACACCTTCAAAACCAGCCAGCCCTGCCAAGGCAACAGGTCTGTCCTCAGAGGAATGAGCGTTTACCTCAACTTACAAATAAGTGATAAACAGGGTCCTTGAGACAGCGGGGGAGGAAGGAGCAGGAGACAAAAGCAAATTTAAATCTCAGCAAACAGAGATGAACAGCAAGGGCTCAGAGCCTCTTTTGCTCCCAGACTCCAGGTCGACACCTTTACTGTTTGAAAAAACTTTGCTTGGAGGAGTAATTATCAGAAGATGGATGGGACTATAAAAGAAAGGGGCAGAGAACCCCAAGTTCTCTCTCTTTCTCTTTCCACTGAGACAAAGGCACCAGCACCTTCTGGCCTGGGGGAGAGATCCTGGCCAGGGAAAGGGTCAGTCACCATCTGGCTGGAAGATTGGGGGTGAGAGAGGCCATTTTAACCCAGCCTTGAACCAAAACGTAATCTAGTAAGTTTTAGAGAGACAAGGTGGGTGAGGTATTGGACAAACCAGACCCGAAGAAGAGGCCCTGCGTAAGCTCGTCTCTCTCAAGAGAAGTTGGCCCAATAAAAGCTATTACCTCCCCCACCTTGTCTTTCTAATATCCAGGGACCAAGCTGGCTCCAACACCGCTACATACACCAATGGAAGACGAAGTTTTAGACTTGGATGTGCGTTTTCACTTCTATTTCCTTGTAGCCATCTTCGGCTTTATCGCCTGTCCTTGAATTCACTTACAATCCTATCTTCTTTTGTGACCAGACTGGTTTCATTTTTTAATCTCAACCAACCCACTTGGCTTAGTTTAAACTGAACTGTTCGGCAAGTCTGGTGAAAGTAGCAAACTGCTGAATATTGGCTGTCCAGGAACAACAGAGCGTTAATATCTGAACTGTCCAGGAGAGGGCTTCCCAGTGCAGAAGACGGGCTTTGGGGGAAAAGTCAGGACTGGGAGCGTGCTGGGGCACCCAAGCAGGGCCGGCTCCAAGGTTTTTGCCGCCCCAAGCGGCAGGGGAGAAAAAAAAAAGCTGCGACCCCGACTGGCGGCACTTTGGCTGCAGCAATTCAGCGGCAGGTCCTTCCCTCCAATAGAGACTGAGGGACCCGCCACCGAATTGTCGCCAAAGAGCTGAATGTGCTGCCTCTCTTCATTGGCCACCCCAGGCACCTGCTTGCTGCGCTGGTGCTATGGCATACTAAACCAAGGCTGATGGAAGCAGAGGGTGACAGGTGTGTTGCTGGCAGGCTGTTGGAGCAGGGCTGCAACCATACCCACACTCAGGGTGTGACTTGTAGGCTGGTAGGGAGCAGCCCAGGCTGGGAGCTACAATAGCAAAGCGTTGTCAGGCAATCCCAGGTTGCACAGCAGGTGGGTGACACAACCCCTGACTTGTCTGGATTGCATCCCAGGATCACAGGAATACTAGGGACAAAACTGCGTCTACACTCGTGTTTGATGGTGTTTCAAATTGAGCTGGTTACCCCAAGGCAGCCAGCCCTATTTATAAAAGTGCCTTTTCCCCCAGTCTGGACAGGGGCAGGTATAGCCCTCACAGGCATTTAACAACTGGGTCATGAAACCCGGTTTTGCCCAGGGTTAGATGAAGTGAGCATCTACACTCACGCCCCCCAACCCCCACGGCAACACACTTCTGCTTATCCCTGGAAAGCACCAAGGGATGTTACTGTTTCGTTTAAAAAGCCAAATAACCCAGAGCTAATTACTAGTTACAGAAGAAAACAGCAGTTCCTAGCAGTGCCTCTGAGTCTCCACTAGTCATTACGTACCGATGGGATCTCCCGGCTGGAACATCCAGCACACTTGTGTGTGTGTATTTGGGTCTCAAGTTAATGAGCCCACTCCAGCCATGTACCTGCCACGAGTACACTCATCAGTAGAGCCTTGCAACTGGACCCAAACTCGACAGGACCTGACTACCAGTGTCAGGGTTGGGTCTGAAAATACTCCCTGGGGCTCAGGTCAGGCAGTCGCTGATCACCTCCTCCCGCCTGTGGGGTCAGCACAGTGGCGTCTGCTGCCCCACTCCTGCCAGCCTCTGCCACTTGGCTGTGCTGTGTGCGTGCCAATGAATCACAGCGTCTCTCACGCCACCACACTCACAGCGCAGCAAGGCAATGGTGGCTGGCAGCAGCAGGGAACGTAGCCACAGCTGTGCAAAGTCCACAGGCAGGAGACCGGAGACAGATCACAGGCATGGGAAGCAGGAAGTCCCCACCAGACCTACCCACAAGGACAAGGTAGACATGGTGCTGCCAGAGATTTGGGGAGAAGCGTCAGGACCAGGTTAGGTGGAGTCTGAAAATGACTCAAGTCAAGTTCGAGTCAGCTGAGCTTAGAAGCTATGCCCTTATCTGGGCTAGGATCTAAAGGGGTGATGTTAGCACATTAACTATCATGTTCTAGTATCAGAGGGGGAGCCGTGTTAGTTTGGATCTGTAAAAAGCAACAAAGAGTCCCGTGGCACCTTGGGGTATGTCTACACTACGGGATTATACCAATTTTACAGAAACTGGTTTTTTAAAACAGATTGTATAAAGTCAAGTGCACGCAGCCACACTAAGCACATTAATTCAGCGGTGTACGTCCATGTACCGAGGCTGGCGTCAATATCCGGAGCGTGCACTGTGGGTAGCTATCCCATAGCTATCCCATAGTTCCCGCAGTCTCCCCCACCCTTGGAATTCTGGGTTGAGATTCCAGTGCCTGATGGGGCAAAAGACATTGTCGTGGGTGGTTCTGGGTACAGCCTCCCCCCTCCCCCCGTGAAAGCAGCAGATAACTGTTTTGCGCCTTTTTTCCTGGGTGAACTGTGCAAACGCCATAGCACAGCAAGCATGGACCCTGCTGAGCTCAAGAAAAGCAATCATGGACGTTGTAAACACCTCGCGCATTATCGTGCAGTCTATGCTGAACCAGGACCTGCAAAACCAGGGGAGGAGGCGGCAGCTACGGCAGAGTGGTGACGAGAGTGATGAGGACATGGACACAGAATTCTCTCAAACCGTGGGCCCCTGCGCTTTTGGAGATCCTGCTGGTAATGGGGCAGGTTCTAGCCATTCAACGCCAATTTTGGGCCCAGGAAACAAGCACAGACTGGTGGGACTGCATAGTTTTGCAGGTTTGGGACCATTCCCAGTGGCTGCGAAACTTTCGCATGTGTAAGGGCACTTTCATGGAACTTTGTGACTTGCTTTCCCCTGCCCTGAAGCGCCAGAATACCAAGATGAGAGCAGCCCTCTGGTTGACAAGTGAGTGGCAATAGCCCTCTGGAAGCTTGCAATGCCAGACAGCTACCGGTCAGTTGGGAATCAATTTGGAGTGGGCAAATCTACTGTGGGGGCTGCTGTGATGCAAGTAGCCAAAGCAATC
>NC_133779.1:52906273-52913985 GCF_003597395.2 Chelonoidis abingdonii | reverse complement strand
GGGGGGGGGTGTCAGGGGACAAGGAGCAGAGGGGGTTGATGGGTTGCAGGTTCTGAGGGGGGCAGGACATGGGGGGGACAAGCTGTTTTGGGAGGCACAGCTTTCCCTGCCTGGTCCCCAATACGATTTTGCAACCTTCTTTACTGAACTTCTTTAAACTAATTAGACTGAGCTTTTTTTAGTTTTTGAGCGGGCTTTAAGAAGCACCGAGATGACTAAAAAATAACCAGGGGGGGGGCTTGTACTCACCGGGTGGCGCTCCAAGTCTTCGGCGGCGGGTCCTTCACTCGCTCCGGTTGCCCGGCGGCACCGAAGGACCCGCTGCCGAAGTGCCACCGAAGATCCGGAGCGAGTGAAGGACCCGCCGCTGAAGAGCGGTTAGGGAACCAGCTGTTTAGATTTTGGCCGCTCATCACTGGCTGCCCCCCTGCAAATATCACAACCGACCGCAGGTGAGCGGCTGGGCAGGAGTTTGCAAGGTCGCTACAGACTGTCCAGCCCAGCCCAGCCCCGTGGGGGTGGAACCAAGGGGCCGGGATCGTGCATAGGCGAGTCCCTGCCCCTGCTGCTATGGGGCAGCTGCCTCCAGGGCTCTGCCCCACAGGCCCAGCTCCGGGAGGGGGGCCTCTGGCGGCCAGTGGGGGGGGGGTGCTCCCGTACCTCTGTCCATGCTGCCCGGCGCCGGGGTGCTGCTGCCTCGTGCCAGCCCCAGGGACCTCCCCGCCCGTCCTAGGAGCGTCTGCAGCTGAAACACGGACCGGCTCAGCCGCATTGCTCCAGGCATCTGCCAGGCGGGGCTGCCCGGCAGGCACCGTCCACAAACTCCTCTGCCACCACCACCCGGCACCACCCCTGGCCAGGTTCGGCGCCGCCCCAGGGACAAACCCCGCCCCAGGCCCCACAGAGGACCCGATCCCGATCCCGCTCCCCCCACGGGACTGAGGCCGTGGTCATTGTGCGCTTGGTTTGGCTGGCAGCTGGGCTGGGCCCCTCTGGAGGCTCTCGGGTGCTGTGACCAGGAAGAGAACAGAGCATCATGGAGCGGAGCCCTGCTGGGGCTAATAATGAGACCGCAGGGGCTGATCCCCCCCCCCACACACACACTGCCCCCCACCCTGGGTTCTACCCCAGCCACGCAAGGTGGAATGATGGGCACCATCGCCCCCCTAGCACCATCATTCACACGAGCATAATGCCAACGTAGTCCTGCTTCGCGATGTGCGGAGCCAAGGAACGGGGACTTGGGCCCTGAGCCAAGGTGGAAATCATGACTGGGATTTTCAACAGAGCCAAAGGGAGTTAGGCACTAAAACCCCTTTGAATCGAGGCTCTTTACTGCCCTGGGGATGGTTCGTTATTTAGATTGTAAGTTTTTTGGTGCAGGGATTGTCCACTGCCCTCTGGTAATATAGCGATTGGCGCAGCGGGGGCCTGAATCTCAGTCAGGGTCTGTGTGGTGTCTGGCACCGTGGGGGCCCAGATCTCAGTCAGGATCTGCGTGGCGTTGAGCACAGCGGGGGCCTGAATCTCAAGCGGGGTCTGCATGGTGACTGGCACAGTGGGGGCCCGGATCTCGGTTGGGGTTTGCATGGCGACCGGCACCGTGGGGGCCCGGATCTCAGTGGTGGTCTGCGTGGTGTCTGGCACGGTGGGGGCCTGGATCTCAGTGGGGGTCTGCGTGGTGTCTGGCTCAGTGGGGGCCTGGATCTCAGTCAGTGACTGCGTCGTGTCTGGCACAGTGGGGTCCCGGATCTCAGTCGTGTTGTGCGTGGTGTCTGGCACAGCGGGGGCCTGGATCTCAGTCAGGGTCTGTGTGGTGTCTGGCACAGCGGGGGCCTGGATCTGAGTGGGAGTCTGCGTGGTGTCTGGCACAGCACGGGCCAGATCTCCCCTAGTCCCTAGGCTCTGCTGGAGCAATAATATGAATCAATGGTGACCAATTAGGCACTTCAGAAAACCCCAGTTTAGACCCACCCCTCAGCACTGCTATCAGAGGGTGTAAAGCGAATGACCCGGGCAGGGTGAGCGCTCAGCACTACCAGCCTCCCAGCCGAGGGGGAAGTCGTGTCAATCCCTCCCCACAGGGGCTGGATCAGCCAAGGTCGCCTTCGCTGTCTACGCTTGCAGAAAGGGTTTGGAATTTTACCCCTGTCCCTGAAGGCTCCTCGCCCGTCCCTCCCAGGCGGCCCAGGCTGCGGGAGGCGGCTGCTGAGCCGGTTGCTCCCGGGCGATCGGGGCGGCGCCGCCGGGGCTGGTCGGCCCCTGGCTCTGGCGGCCTGCAGGCTGCTCTGCCCACCCTGCGAGGGGTTTGCCCCAGGCTGAAGTAGCAGGGGCCCGGTATTACCCGAGCCGGGGAGCTTTGCACAGAAGAGCTGGTCCCGGGATACGAGCCAGCTCCTGCTAACCGCTTCCTGCATCGTTTTAACTGAGCTGCTGCCAGCAACTGCTAGAGAAGGAGCGTGGGCTGGTCTTCAGGACTCCTGGGTTCTAGTCCCAGCTTGCTGTGTGACCGGGATAAAGGCCCTTCCTCGCCTTGTGCCTCAGTTTACCATCTCACCCTGCCATTTCGATTGAGTTCTTTGCGGGGAGGGACTGTCTCTGTGCAGCCAAGTACCAGGAGTCCCCTCTCAGCTGGAACCCAGACCTGCTCCTGATACACAAATAATAATTCCTGGCTCTTATCAGTAGAGCTCAAAGTGCTTTACAAAGGCAGTAAGTATCCTTATCCCCATTTCACAGATGGGAAAACTGAGGCACAGAGTGGGGCAGCGACTCACTGAAGGTCACCCAAGCAGACAGTGGCAGTGTTGAGAATAGAACTCAGGTGTCCTGCTTCCCTGTGCTTTAGTTATGGTCACTGCCTGGAAATCTGAGAACCTCAGCTGGGAGGTAACCTCCCTTGTAGAAACAAGAGACCTGGGTTAAAAAATGAACACATCAGCCTTAGCATCAAAGCCAGGCATGTTAGGGAGGGGCTGGACCTTTAAATGGGCAACAAGAACGTTGACAAGTGGTAGAATAGAGGACTGGACGGCTAATGGGTTCCAGACACACATCAACAGTATCTATCTAACCCCATTCACCCCCTCTATCTATCCCCTTACCCCCTTCTCTCTCGCTGTCTCTCAGTGGTTCTCAACCAGGGATCCACGTACCCTTGGGAGTGTGCAGAGATCTTCCGGGGGCACATCAACTCATCCAGTTATTTGCATAGTTTTACTACAGACTAGTGAAGTCAGTACAAACTACAATTTCATACAGACAATGACTTGTTTATACTGCTTGATACACTATACACTGAAATGTAAATATAATATTTATATTCCAGTTGGTTTATAATTATATGGTAAAAATGAGAAAGTCAGCAAGGTTTCAGTAATAGTGGCTCTGACACTTTTGGATTTTATGTCTGATTTTGTAAGCAAGTCATTTTTAAAGGAGGTGAAACTTGGCAGGCAGCAAGATAAATGACTCCTGGAAGGGGTACAGTAGTCCAGGGCTGCCCAGAGGGGGGGACAAGTGGGGCAATTTGCCCCAGGCCCTGCAGGGGCCCCCATGAGAGTTTTTTAGGTACCCTGGAGCGGGGTTCTTCACTTGCTCCAGGGGCTCTGGAAAACTCTCCCAGGGCCCAGGCTCCCGGAGCTTCTTCCACTCTGAGTCTTTGGCGGCAATTCAGCGGCGGGGGACACTTCCGCTCCGGGACCCGCTGCTGAAGTGGTGCCCTGAAGACCTACAGTGGGAGGTCCTTCTGCCCCGGGACCCGCCACTGAAGTGCTGGGAATTCAGCGGCGGGGGCTCCCTGCCACCGAAGTCCCCAGGCCCCCCGAATCCTCTGGGCAGCTCTGCAGTAGTCTGGAAAGGTTGAAAGCCACTGATCTATCAGTCGATCTATCTACCTGCCTACATAAAGCATTCTTAAGGGCTGAGGTTTTCTAATAATTGGTTTTTCATTATAATTACTGTGTAATTACCTACCATGCACACCAGAGGAGGGTAAATGAGACTCGGGCTCTAATGTTACCAGATTTGCTCGTTACTTTGGGGATACGCTCATTTATTAGGGTTACTCTTCTGGGGTGGGGGGTTCTGTAATTCTGTCAGTGTTCTGCCTGTCACTTGTGTTCTCTTACGGAGCTCTGCTTCTCCCTGCTGCAAGTTCCCTCCCAGTGGAGCTGTCCTGCAGGACCTAGGTACCAGAATCAGCCAAACACCCCCACACACATTAACAGAGCGCGGCTGAGAGGACCGGGTTAATCAGCGCTCCCAAGCTGGCCCCTTATATGTCCCTGGATTCAGCAGGCTGGGTCGAGCAGCACTTCCAAGCTGTCACCCTCATATGCCACGGGCACCGCAACAGCGTACGCCTGAGCAGGCTGGGTCGAGCAGCACTTTCAATTTGCCACCCTCATATGTCCCAGGTTCAGCATGTCCCTATCCCCACTTTCACATTCCAATTGCTCTGGCAGTAACCCACCTGATGAGCAAACCCCCCAGGATTTTTGGGCGCTGCAGGGAGCTTTATCTTAGGTATGAGGAGCGTTGCTGCAGAGCGAATGGGGAAGCCAAAAAAAACAGCGGGGAGGGAGAGAGAGAAGCAACCAGCTTAACCATGAAAGTGATTTATTGCCAGGTAATAACCACAGGGAAACCAATCAAACAAAACAGTTATATTAAATCTAACTGAAACTTGGTTATAAAAGTCAGGTTTAGAAAACTATAAGTGATCACACAAGTCAGAGTCAGAAGGCTACACCGAGAGAGAGAGAGAGAGCTGGGTTCTCACCACTCTGTGAAGCTTCAATCAATCGGGGTTCCCAGGTGGTGGTGGTAGCTGAGGGTCCGGAGTGCTGGAGACAGGCAGAGCCCCCAGCACAATCAGTCAGGAGAAGATGAAGTCCCAATGGAACTGATGCAGGTGTTGAATCCAGGCATCAGAGCTCTTACTCGAGCACGGGTAGTTTTTTTGTAGGGAAACAACAATGGTTCAAGGGAGAACACTAGATTTGTCTATGTGCAAACAAGGGAGTGTACCAAAGTTGTTTTGTTCAGGCTAGACAATAGGAACTGCTCATTCCTGGCTACGGGCGGTGTTCCTTCCAGGGAGCTCACAATGCAATTAGGCAGCTTCAGTGTGATGTTATTGACATGAACTGTGACCAGGTAGCTCATTGTTGCAACCAAGGTCCTATAGTCACACCAGACCTTGTAGAAAGGAGGTCCAGTAAGCTGTCTATGGAAAGGTTATGATTTGCTGGTTATGATTATGTTATCTGCAAGTGTGTGTCATTTTTGTAGTTGAAGTTAGGAATATTGGCTAGGTACTTGTATCTCAATATGTTTTGGTTCTACCTAGCCTCAGTGAAGCATTTGGTCAGCTTCTTGAGAGGGGACTATTCTCAGTAAGTGCCCAGCAAGGAAACACTTAAGTGACAATGAACTTTGGGAGATGCCAATCCACATCTGAGCTTTCCCGGGAACTAACATGTAAACAATGGCATCTGCTTGTAAAGAACTGAGTCATGCATGGGCATGTGACTTGCCCATGTGAGTCCAAACTCCATCTTGTTGCTGTGATTTTGCAATGGAGAACCAAGGGGTTTCTGCCCACAAGAGAGAGAATATAAAAGCCCTGAAAACCCCTCCTTTTGGTCTTCAATCCTGCTTCTTACTTCTGGAGGAACCTTGCTGCAAAGTGAAGCTCTGGACGACCCATCCCAGCTGTGGATGTTCTCCAGAGACTTGAGTTGAATTGGTCAGATAACTGCTGAGCTGGGGGCGTGCAGGCATGGGCTCATTAACATCTGGGGCAGAGATCCCCCATCATGCAGTGCTTCCCTGCTCTTCTGATCCCAGAGTTCAATGCGGTTCTCGCCTTGGAACCTCTGTTCTCCAGTCTGTGTGCTAATGAGGATGGCTCCCTGTCCCATCCTTGATGCAAATGAGCCTAGGGGAGTTGCCTTAATCCTGTCACCTTTGGCCGGAGGGGTTTAGGTGTGTCTCCCATGGCCTTTTCATTGTCTTTTGTAAGTCTTTCTTCTGATCAACTTTGGTTCAAGCAGAGGCTGGGGGGGAGGTGTGTCCTTCGTGAGCCAGACAGGCTGGGTACTGCGCCCTGGTTCCCCAAGAGCACAGAGCTGGCAGGTAACACTAAAGTTACGTATACACCAGAATTTTTACTCCAGTGTTTGCTACATGCTAATCCAGACACTCATAAATGTTGGGACAAGTCACAGTTAGGCCTTGTCTGTACCCAAACACTGAACTGCTGTAATGGTAGCAGGCGTAGGCGCTGACTCCATGGGTGCACCGAGGCTGGAGCATCCATGGGGAAAAAATAGGGCAACTTCCCTATCAGAACCTCCCCCTCCCCCTAGCTCCTCCTGCCTGCCAGTGGGCCCCGCCAATCAGCACCTCACTGCACCTCCCACCCGCCACGGTCAGCTGTTTTGCGGCATGCAGGAGGCTCTCAGGAGGAGTGAGGACAGGGTGTGCTCGGGGGAGGGGTGGGACGGGGCGGGAAGAGGCAGGAGCAGGGCAGGGATGGGAAGAGATGGGTGAGGGTGGGGCTGGGGAGGAAGGCATAGAGTGGGGGCAAGGCCTGGGGCATAGCCAGGAGTCTAGTACCCCCCCAGCACATTGGAAAGTCAGCACCTGTGGTAGCAGGGTAGTTAAAGTGGTACAAGGTCCGCTTCTCTGCTGTGGGTGGTGGAACGCACAGCTGTAAAGCATGTGTCCTGTCTTCCTCTAGTTCCAGATGCAAGATAACAGCTTTCTACCGCTGCCAGTGAGAGAGGCATGTGCAGCCATGCTGAAGGGCACAGGGGTTCAAACGCTACTGCTGACCCCTGGGGAGTCATCACACAGATACGCCAGGGGTGCGGCCTGGAGAATTGGGAATGGGATGCCAAGCCTTTCACCTCCACGTCTGAGGAGTGCCCCCCCCCAACAAAAACCACCCTTGCAACTGGCACGGAGTGTCCCCCATACTGGCAGCCTCAGCAGGGGGGTCAGGAACGGCCTGAGCTGAGGAAAGTCATCCTGGGGGGGCGTCCCCTGAGGTTCCAGGGGATGGGTGGGATGGTCTGAAGAACCCTGGTGCTGGCACCTTAAATCCACGTTGGCAGGGCCCTGGTTCTATAGGGAGGGACTCATGAGGTGGCTGCTACAGGGGGAGGGTCAGGAGGAAAGTTCCCTGGCGGCAGAGTATCCTGGGGTCTCTTCCATGCTGGTGGTGGCCTGGAGGTAGGATACCGGGCTAGATGGGCCCCTGCTGTGCTCCACTCTGGCAGTATCTGCCCCTATTCTCTTTCTGCAAGATGTTGGGCGGGGTGAGGTGGGGGGAGAGGAAACACAGTTACTCACCTTTGTAACTGTTGTTCTTCGAGATGTGTTGCTCATATCCATTCCAGTTAGGTGTGCGCGTGCCGCGTGCACATTCGTCGGAAGACTTTTACCCTAGCAACTCCAGCGGGCCGGCAGGTCGCCCCCGAGAGTGGCACCACCATAGCGGGTAATATATACCCCTGCCGGCCCTCCCGCTCCTCAGTTCCTTCTTGCCAGCTACTCCGACAGCGGGGAAGGAGGGCAGGTGTGGAATGGATATGAGCAACACATCTCGAAGAACAACAGTTACAAAGGTGAGTAACCGTGTTTCCTTCTTCGAGTGCTTGCTCATATCCATTCCAGTTAGGTGATTCCCAAGCCTTATGTAG
>NC_133779.1:52833386-52906172 GCF_003597395.2 Chelonoidis abingdonii | reverse complement strand
GAGTTGCTAGGGTAAAAGTTCTCCGACGAATGTGCACGCGCGGCGCGTACACCTAACTGGAATGGATATGAGCAAGCACTCGAAGAAGAACTGAGCCCTGGCAGCTTGCACTGAGAAGGGGGGGCACCGTTGCCTGTGCTCATTTCCATTGAGCCGTGCCCTGGATTCGGGAGAGGGAGGGGACTAAAGGCGAGTTCAGAAGGGAACGGACGGAGCGAGGCAGCCGGCGGGGAGCTGAGCGCAGCATGGGATGGACGTGCTGATCTGAGTGTCACAGTCATGGCCCCGAGGGACAGGACCAGACCCCATGGCCACCCCATCATCCCCACCAGCCTGTGGCTTCTCCACTGCTACCTGTCAGGTACCCTGGGGGGCTGGGGGCAGAAGGGGAACCAGATGGGGCGAGGGAGAGGGGATAATTCCTCTCCTGGCTGGGATGGTGACCTCACACATTCGCCTCCAGCCCCTGATCACTACTCAGGTCGAAGCCCCTGCAGATTGCGATCCGCGGGCTGAGCAGGGCAGCCTGGGGGCTAGAGGGAGGAGGTTTTGCCCAGTATGGGGGGTCAGTGTTGGGGCTGGGGGCTGGGAAGAGAGATGGAATGGAAGTCCCTGAGCTAGGTGCCAATCCCAGATCTTTCACCACCATCACCCCCATGCCCACAGGCAGAGATCCTTGCAGCACCTTGCACAGAGCTCTGTCTCCTCCCCTTGGCCCCCCGGTGATGTGGCCAGCTGCGAGGGAGCTCTGGGTTAACGCTTCCAAGGGGCATGAGCAGGGGGTGGCACAGGGTACCCTGGCGGCGGGGGGGTGGCAGAGAAGTGAGACCTCTGGCAGCTGCTGCCTGACACACAATGGTATCCCGGATGCCAGTGCCAAGTGGGGATAATACACGATGAGGAGCTGGTTATGCCCAGCTGGCCCAGTGGTTAGGGCACCAGGCTAGAGGCTGGGAGACCTGGGTGCTAGTCCGTGCTTTGCTGCACACTCCTTGTGTGACCTGGGGTAAGTTGCTTAGCTTCCTGTGCCTCAGTTTCACCTGTGTGCAATGAGGATAGTAGCCCTGCCACACAGGGGCGGGATACATTGCAGAGGGTGGGATGCTCAGACACTGCAGTGATAGGGGCCAGCTCAGGTCCATAGATAAAAGCACTGGGTGCGTCTACGCTGCCAAGAAACCCCCTGGCACTGCGTCTCTGAGTTCAATAGACTCTGGCTTGCACGGCTCTGGGTTCAGGGCTGAAAACTGCAGCATGGACGGATGGTAGCTGAGGCTTCCAAATTTTCCCCACTCGATGGGTTCCAGCACCCAGGCTCCAGCCTGAGTGGGATTGTCTGTGCTACAGTTTCACTCTGTGAGCCCGTCAATTGAGCTAGGCTTGGAGGCTTTGCAGTGTAGACAAATCCCCAGTGTCTGATTCTCTGGGGAATCATTCGCTGGGGGAGCAAAGATCTTGATTGTCCTCAATTTTCTTGCCTCATTCTCATAGTCTGGGCAAGGTGACACTGCTATTTGCACTGCAACATTCGTCCAGGGCCTGCTTATACTTCTCAGAGGGGGCAGCATGTCTAGTGTTAGAGCAGCAGCAGGGGAGGGGCTGAGCACCTGGACTCCTGGGGTCTGTTCCCAGCTGGAGGAGGGAAGTGGGGTCTGAGAGCAGGGCATACTACAGATCTGGACTCCCGAGTTATATTCCCACCTCTTTCTTACCCCCTTGTGTTACCGTGGGCAATTCACGTAATCACCACGTGCCTCGGTTTCCCACATATCAGTTACCCCTTGATCCCTCCAAGTGGCAGATCTGCCATACCTGCCTTGCATTACCAGGTTAAATCACGGTCCGTCCATCATGCCTGCCTGGTGCCTTGGAGGTGCTGCAGTGCAGTGGCCTTTCCTAGACTGAGAGGCTTCTTTGTTCCAGGTCACTGGCACGGGGAGGGAGAGGGGGTGTTGATGATATCCCCGCGGGTATGTGGCCAACCATGAATTCATCTCCCAGCAACACGCCCAGGAGCACCAGGGGGCTGGAGATGACCAATGGGCTGGGGAGGAGCGGGAGCCCAGCTGACTGGAAGCCCAGCGGAGTGGCCTTTATGGATACCGGTGTGGAGGGAAGTGTGGACTAACGGTTAAGGCACAGCCGGGGCACTCAGGGTGCCTGGGTTCTAGTCCCGGCTTGTGGGCAAGTTGCTTTCCCTTCTCCGAGCTGCTGCTTCCCCATCTGTCACATGGGTCCGGAAAGCTTCCCCATGTGCGCAGCTGTCTGGGAAGTGCTTGGAGATCCTTGGGGCTAAGGGCTATGAGGCCACACAGTCTTTTGCATGGGGGCATCCATCGCCCCCACCTGGAATGGACAGGAACCTTTCATGGGGGCCGCTCTTTCCAGGACGCTTTTGGGGGCCCAGCACTGGTGTTGGCTGCACTGTGCTGGGGAGGGGCTGTCTTAGCCGAGGGGCACCTTAGTGACCAGGCCAGGGCCCCTCAGACATGGCATCGGCGTGGCTGCCTGTCCCGTGGCCCCTCGCACTGCGCTTCCTAATTAGTGCCAATTACCCTGAGGACTTGTCATGTCCCACCCCTCCCAGGCCTCTGTTAATTATCTGGCATGGGAATAGGGCAGGCAGATGGTTCCCACTTTGTGCAGTTGCCTGGAGCAAGTGACCATAACAATCCCCTCCCTGCCACTGCAGGACAGTGCCCCATTGTTCAGCCCCCCCATCTCCTGGATCCAGCTCAGATCCCCGCTGGGGGGCGTCCCAGCCTGGAAAGGGTTAAGCAAGCTGGAGCTGATGTGTGATGGCTCCTAATTACTCCTTCGGCCCCAAAGGGGTTAACCCAGCCAAGCTGGGATCGAGGCAGGACAGGAGACAAATCCATGTTAATTATCAAGTGGGACTAATTACTATTGATGGTTCTTTGGCAAAATGAATTGGCAAAACATAGTTGCCAGGTGCAAGCCAGCCAGCCACACTGTCTGCTGCTCCAGGCTTATTCCAACTCCTCAGTGCAGAAATCACGCCCCAGATCTATGGTGCGCTGGCTGCCCCTTGCGTGTGTCTTCGGGCCAGCCTGGTCGCTCTGGCTTGGGAATCCCCCAGCCAGGCTTGGGCTAGTTCGGTTTCCCCGCAATGGGTCCAGCCTCAGCCCTAACTTTCTCTTCCTTGCTGTTTCTCCAGTCGCTCCCAGGTTCCTCAGGCTAGAGCAAAGATTCAGCCAGGGTGAAATTCCCCTCGGCAACCAGAGATAGGCCCCACATCCCGCTAGGCCCCATGTAATGCCCAACTGTGCCCGGGGGACCCTGCGCGGGTGAGAGCTGTGTCTCTGGGAACTGGGTGGCTAATGTGGGCCAGCGGGGAATGGAGCTTTACATGGACCCTTTGTTTCTGGATCACTTTGACAGTCCTCACGGTAACAATCACTGGGCTGGCACAGGCCGGATGCTAGAATTGTTCCTGTGCCCAGCTCTAGGCCGTGCCAACGTCACCCACTGCCCGGGGGTGTCAGGTGCCCTCACACCGGAGGGTGGAGGCTGTTTCAGGCCCTTTCTGTGAGATCTGGCTGTTTCAGCCACACAGCTCTGGTTGTCCTGTGTCAGTCAGCATTGACTGCTGGCGGCCATCCCGGCTGGGGGAGCTTGTCTGTTTTTCACTCCTCCGGCTCTGAATCTTGGCCAGGGTCCCAGCTTTCATTGCCAGGATCCTCCCTGCTGACTCCACCCGTTGTGCCTTTTCCAGCAGTGGGTGCGGTGAAGGTGTCAGTGGGCGCTGCCAGCATCCAGGTGGCGAGGGGAGGGAATGCGCTTCTGCCTTGCAACTTCCGCACCACGGCCTCGCTGAGTCGCCTCAACATCATCTGGACGGTCACCCCACTGGCAGAGCCAAACCACCCCCAGCAGGTAGGTGGAGCATGGCGCTTTTCCTTCCCTTCTGTTGCTGGAGGCCGGTTAACTTCGGAACAGTCAGAGACCAAGGTCCCAGTCTGGGATCGGGGCCCTAGGATGCTGCACACTGTCCCTGCCCAGAAACCTCACAGCCTAGGATGGGGGCCAGACAAAACAGGTGTGAGAAAGCAATGGAAGAGAGGGGGCACGAAAGCAATGGCGGGGGGGGATCAACACACGAGGTCAAATGAACTTGTGATGCCCAGTAAACAGTCATCCCGGTTCACCAGCTGCTGTCAGATGGCAGAGTTTTGCAGGCATCGCAAGAGAGAGGAGCTGTTGTGAGCGCGCTGTGCAACTTCTCAAAACTGGGGCATCATTAACCTGTGGAGCTCCTTGCTGCAGGATACTAGTGAGGCTAACAGTTTAGCAAGGTGTCGACACAGCAATAATAGCAGCAGCTGCAGGCATGCTGTCTAGATAAAACAGCAAGGGGCAGATTTCAGGGTTGAGCTCACTAAGGAGTCACGGGGGGGTTCTGCTCCCCCACCCCCCGTTCTGCTCCACCCCGCCCCCATGGGGTACTGCTGCATAGCCGCTTAGGAGCATTGTATAGAGGGGGCAATGAGCCACCTTCCTCTCTCTCACACTGCAGATCCCAGCCTGGCCTCGCTTTTCAGACCACCAACCTAAAGAGTGACTTTAAAAGCAGCCCCCTCTCCCCGTCATGAGGGGAAAGGCAGTGCTGGGGCGAAGGTGCTGCCTGGCAGCACCACCCTAGGATGCACCCTTGAACAGACCCCTGTTGGGCTTCATCCTCGAGGGCCGTGCTGGTTCCTCTGCAGTAGGCCCAGCCCTGTTCCTGCTGACACTGGGCTTGGCACTAGCCCCTCCAGGTATAAGAACATACAAACGGCCACTCTGGGTCAGACCAATGGTCTGGGTAGCCCCGTATCCTGGGTTCTGACAGGGCTACTGCCAGGTGCTTCAGAGGGAATGAACAGAACAGGGAACTTATTGAGTGAGCCCCAGAGTATGGGGTTGTCCCTCTGACCATCTTAGCTAATAGCCATCGATGGACCTAGCCTAGCTAGTTGGTGGCAGCCGTGGGATTTGACATAGGCAGTCCTGGCTCCCAGTCCAGTGCTTTGCCCACTGGCCCACACTGCCTCTCCGAGTGCAATGGAAAGGCCCTGTGCTCAATGAGGGAGCAAGGGGAGGCATCTCTGGCTCATGGGTGGGGTCTTCCCTCCCTCCCACTCCACCCCAGGTCCTGGCCTATGAGCAGGGAGAGGTGGTGGAGAGTCTGTCCCAGTACACAGGCCGTGTGGGCTTCGCCTTCCCACCCGCCCAGAGTGCCACCATCTTCCTCAACAAGACACGCAGCTCGGATAGCGGGACGTACCAGTGCAGCGTCATGAACCCACCCGACAGGGACACGCCCAACATCGGGGTCATCCAGCTCACCGTGCTCGGTACGTCCCGCCCTCGTGGGGAAGAAACCCCACCTCACCTCTGCTGCCCCCAGCATCCCTCTACTGGGTGCTTGTCTCAGTGTGTGTGTATGTGTGTGTGTGTGTGTGCGCGTGTGCAGGTCTTGGAGTGGATCTGTCTGTCTCTATGTGTAGCTCTTAGTATGTGTGTCTGTGTGAGAGTATCTTGGGGGCCTGGCTGTGTGAGTAGGTCTGCCTGAGTGTGTGCAGTTCTTGGTATGTGTGCATCTGTATGTCTGTGCAGGTTAGGGGTGTGTATCTGTCTGGATCTTGGGGTGTGTGAGTGTGTCTGAGTGTGTGTGTGGGGGAGGTTGGGGTGTGTGTGTCCCAGTGTGGCTGGGAGTGAGTGCTGGGGTGTGTGTGTGTGTGCCCCATCTCAGTGGGTGAACATGCAGACACATCTGAGCAGCGGTCTGCGTGTGTGTTGTGTGCACACTTTGCTGTGAACCTCTGTGTTACTTATCTGTGTTAGCCTGAGATTTAGTGTAAAGTGTGCACATGGGAGTAAAGTCTGTGTGGGAGCATGTAGCAGTGTGTCTGTACCATAAGGGTGTAGCTGTGTGTGTTTGTGTGCACAGTGTTTGCACTCAGCTGAATTGTCTGGGTATTGTGTATATATATGCTTGTGTATGGGAGTGCATGTGCACTGAGTGTGTTCACTGTGCAGTGTGTGTGTGAGTGCGTGTGCACTGAGCTGTGTGTGCGCGTGTGTACATACCTGAGTGTGTGGTTCTGTCTGTAGCTGGGCCAACCCACCCCACCGCAGCTCTCTGACGAGTGCTAACAACCCCCAGTGCCTGGGCTCTCAGTAGCTGCTGTGGGCACTGGGCAGCCCAAGGACCCTGGGGGGAGCAGGTGTGTGTGCAGGGAGGACTGTCCTCTCCACAGCAGGTCCCCCTGACAGGGCTGGTCTGTGTCCCTGCAGTGCCCCCCTCCAGCCCCGAGTGCTCCAGCGAGGGGAGCGGGGAGGAAGGGGGGGACGTCCACCTGTCCTGTGCCGTGCGGGAAGGCGTGCCCGCCCCTACCTTCAGCTGGGAGAAGATCCCCCCTGACACGCAGCCCCTGGTGATGAGCTACACAGGTACTGGGAACGGCAGGGTGGGGGAGGGGGTGCGGCATGGAGAGGGACCTGGGTCCCATTAGCAGGGACTCGCCCCAAGCACGTGAGCCCTACGTGTACCTGCACACAGGGCAACGTGGCATACGCGATGGGCATCTTCTGGCAGAAGAAGCCAGTGGGGAGTGGGAGGGGAGGTCTAGTGGCTGGACCCACAGAGAGGAGACAAGTCTTGTGCCACCACCGGCTAAGCAGCCATCCCCTGGAGCCCACATGGCAGAGGCCCTGTGCTCGGCCCCCAGGGAGCTGGGTTCTAGTCCCGGCCCCCCAGCTGGCTTGCGGTTGGCTCCAGTGTAACCTGCTCCCTCTCGTTTGTCCCCTCACTCTCCGACTGGCGGGGCAGAGGCACGCCGGGCCCTGCTGACCCTGCAGAACCTGACGGCCGCCACCTCAGGCCTGTACCGCTGCACGGCCTCCAACGCGCTGGGCTCTGGCTCCTGCGCCCTCCAGCTGCACGTGCGCCTGGGTGAGTCAGGGCTGGGATGGGAGGGGAGTGGATCCCATTCATCAAACACTGGGCACTGATTGGACACTCACCCGTGCCTGCGCCCAACCGGAGAGCTTGACCCCAGTGAGCCCTCTGATTGGCTACCCAGACACCAAACTGATCCCAGCTGTGAAGCCAGCCCAAATGCCACAAGCACAGCCCGCTGGAGACAGCTGCCCACAGTACCTCGCCCCGCCCCGTCCCTGGGGTCCTAAACCTGGATCAGAGCAGAGCGGCCCTCATTGGGGGCTGAAGCCCTAAGAGGGGAGATGACTGCACCCAAAGCCAGCATCTCTGTGCCTCTAAATCCCTGTGGCTAACGGCCAGGCCTGGTCGGAAAGGATCCGTGGGAAGGTTTCTCTGTCGGAAAGGGCTGATTGGTTGACAGCAAAATGCGTCAATTTCAATTCGATTTCATTCTGGGAAATGAAATGATGCAAATATGGAGATGGCCAAGGTAGGCCCTTTCCAGACGGGAACGTCTCGACTTTTCATTTCGAAGCCACATTTTGTTTCAGGATTTCTTTCCTTGTACAGTAGTAGGGGGAAAGGAAACCTTTTATAATAACGAAACTGGAAGGAAACATTTTGATCAATCCAACGGTGTCTTTGTTCTGGAATTTAATTGCCTGGGAAATGTGGAAATTGTTCATTTTTGTTCTGTGCCGGAAACTTTTTCCAAAGTTGCGGAAAACCTGATTCCCGCTCATCTCTGCTGACAAATCCAGCACTGGGACCGTCTGCTTTGACCAGTCCAGGTCTGCCGCACCCCCTGCTCACCACGATCCGCCTTTCCTGCCACCCGACCATCTAGGCAGCAATTGGCTGCTGAGCCGCTGGTGACCTCCTGTTGCTGTGTTTCAGCCCCACAGGGCACACTGGGCATCGCGGTGGGCATCACCGTCACCCTGACCATGGGGCTGGTGCTGCTGGCTCTCCTAGCCCTGGTGCTCTGGTTGCACCACCAGAGCGTGCGGAAGTGGCCGGAGGAGGAAATGGAGGATTCGTACAATGAGATCAGGTGAGCTCAGTTACCTCCCTGCTGCTGTTTGCAGCCTCTGCCCTGTGTTGCCAAGTGAGTCTCATGATGTGTTTTTCTTAAAGCCCCAGCAGCCGGAGTCCAATGATTTTAGGAGACACTGCTCAGCTTTCACTGAGGCAAAAAAGTAAATTTCTGGCCTTTATAGTTGTGTAGAAAAGCTGGAAAATGTGACCCCGAATGGCTCAAAATCTACAAACAAAACCTGATACAGATGATTTTAAAATATATCTTATTATCATCATTACTTATTAGGTGTATTATGGTAGCACCTGGGATCCCCAGTCCTGGACCAAGCCCCCTTGGTGTCAGGCGCTGTACAAGCACAGAACAAAAATACGCCCCCTCCGTCCCTGAGAAGCTTCCAATCTGCAGGGAGCAGGGTGGAGTTTAATTGGGGGCGCTCTCCCCTTGCAATCATTGATGACCCCAGTACTGTGCTAGGGGAGCAAGGTTGGGGGGGTACAAGGAGAGGGCAAAAGTGGGGTATAAAGTATAAGCCAAGAGCCAACAGCTGGCGCCCAACAGCCCGATAGGGGTATACGACACCGGTCAGCGCTCCAGACCCTGCTCTCCACCCAGCAGCAGCTTAGCCAGGGACAAGGGTTTTGTGGAGGGCTTTGGAGGTGACCGATGAGGGTGCTTTGTGGGTGTTCACAAGAAGCGTCCCCCACGTGAACAGGGCAGGAGGGGAGCAAGCACGAAGGGGCTTGCTTGAAAAATCTCCCAGGTTTGAAGCAGCTGTGATTTTTTCGGGGGGAGGGCGGGGGATGTGATTTTGGCACACGTGGGAGGTGCCAATGATGCTGATCCAAGAGCTCGGATGGCGTCACGCTGGGGCTGTCTAGCCTTGGCAGCGTGGCTCTGAAGCGAAGGAGGGACAAGGTGCTGCACAGGGCGCTGGCCAGAGGTGGGCGATTCTCATCCACACACCTCCAGGCGCTTCCCCCAGCCCCAATCCCTAACTTGCTCCTTGAAAGACATGTCCCCATAATAGAGCTGGGGGACGGATGTCGTGTGGGGAAGGGGGGATGGTTAGTCCAGGTTTGATTAGCAGGAGTCTTAGGGCGGACGCCGTTTAACAGGCCACCGTGTGGCACAGCTGTTTAAGCCAGAAAGTGAGGCTAGAGTGACCAGATGTCCTGATATTTGGAGCTTTTTCTTATATAGGCTCCTTATACCCACCACCCTCTGTCCCGATTTTTCACACTTGCTGTCTGGTCAGCCTAAGCGAGGAAGAGGCAGCCGGGCCGCTGAAAAGCAGGGGGAATTTGGAGTGGCCGCGCGGAGGGACCTGAGCTGCAACACGGCCAGATTTGGAGAAAAGTGCTGGGGGAGCATCACTGCTGGCAGGCAGCCGGCCAGGCTGGGCTGAAAGGGCCTGACTTAGTGCGGTGCTGGGGTCAGCACTGACTGGGAGGGGAGCCTGCCCCCCACCGCACCCCCACCCTGCCCCCTACAGCACAGAGACCCCCCCCCACTGTGCCCCCTACAGGCGGGCCCCCCACTGCCCTCACCCACCCCTACGCACAGCACCCCCCCACCTCCCCCCACCCCCTACAGCAGCCCCCCACTGTGCCCCCTACAGACAGTGCCCCCCACTTGCACCCCACTCATCCCACAGCACAGCACCCCCCCGCCCACCTTCCACCCTCGACCCCTGCAGGACAGCACCCCCCACTGCACCCCTACCCCTCTCCCTGCAGACACAGCGCCCCTACGCGCACCCCTACAGCACAGCATCCCCCCACGGCCCTACCCCACCCCCTGCAGCCACAGCACCCCCCACATACACTGTGCCCCTACAGGACAGCACCCCCCCAAACCCCACGCTACCCCGCCCCTTGCACAGCACCCCCCCACCGTGCCCCTACCCTGCCCCTCTACAGCACAACACCCCCCACCTCGCCTCTACCCCACACGCTACAGCACAGTGCCCCCCACCTCACCCCTACCCGATCCCCTACAGCCCCCTACAGCGCAGCACTGTCTGCCTGTGCCGCCGTCACGCCCAGGGCAGAGGCTGATGCAGCTGTGCACAATGTCTCCCCAGGGTCGACAGCCTCTCACCGCGGCATCTGATCGTAACCAAGACTCTCTCCAGCGACATCCCCATGGCCAACCAGGCAGCAAAGCCCCTCTGGAGCTTCACCAGCTCCACCCCCAACACCACCTATGCCAACCGCCAGCGTTGGCTGGGCGAGGGGAGTCAGGCGGCTCCGCCCGGGGGGCTGCGACAGTCAGCATGGGCAGCGCCCCAGGGCAGGAAGAGGAGCAGCAGCAGCCTCTCCGAGGAGGGGTCCCTACCAGGCAGCCAGGCAGAGGAGGAGCCAGCCTGGCACCTTTCATGCCAAGAGCCAGCCCCAGCCAAGGCACTTCCCCCCAAGCACCCCGGATTCCTGGTTTAGGGGCAGCAGGTCCAATGGGCACAGAACTTGGGGGCCGATGCCAGCAGCCAGGGCTCCCTGGGCAGGCACATTGGCCTCTGTGCACAGGCAGCAGCCTTGCGGCAAGCTGCTCCCACCTGCCTGGCTCCAGTGGGAGCTCGGGACAGCCCCACCCTGCCATCACCACCCCCCCCAGCCAGCCCCATGTTCATTAACACTCAGTCCCCACACTGGGTAGCCCCACAGCGAGTCAGGTGTCAGCCCGAGGCCTCAGCCTCAAACCCAGGTCACATACAGACTGGGCAGATGCAGGGTTAGCTTCCCTGTGCTGTCCCTGCACGGCTTCAGGAGCCCCCCTACCAGTCTGGCCAGGCTCCCTCCGCGGAGCCTGCTGCCGATGCCAGATCAGATGGGAGCAGCGACCTTACCAGCAAAGGCTGCCTTGCCTGGCCCACAGGTCAGTGCCCCAGGCGCAGGCCTCTGCTGAGGGGCCCCGTGGCCAGTCGTGAATGCCCCAAGGCCTGGCGAAGGGGAAGGAGATGCGCTGGAGCCAGCGTGGCTCAAGCTCTCTAGGTTCGGAGCTTCCCCTGCCTCGGGCTCGCAACTCTTCATGGGAAAAGGCTGGAGATGCTCAGGGGATTCTAGAGGGGACATTTGGCCCGGGCCAGGGCTAGTGCCATCTGGAAACCTGCCCCTCAGAGGGGTCTCAAGCTGGGCCCCTTACATCACACGTCCTTTCTGAAGATCCCCCACCACCAATGCAGCCCCCATGCCTGGGCCCTAGGCAGGGGGCAGGAAGCATGTAACCACAGAGGAAGGAAAAGGGAGGCATCTGCTCATGGGGCAAGGGAGAGACAAGAGGCAGCTGGGGCAAGGGCAGGGGATCCCCAACATTCAGGGGGTAATCGCCTCTGTGAAGCCAGGATGTTCTTTATCTCGGCCCCCACCCCAAGGGGTGGAGCAAGGACCAGACACTGGCTACTGCTGCATCCTTGGCTGCTGCCTGGCTCCCATGCAGGAGCTCTCCCAGAGGTGGGGAGATCTGTCCCCACTAAGAGCCCAAGTTTCCCCTAGTTAAAGGGCCCGGCCCATCTCTGGTACCTGAGTCAGCAATACCCGGAGCCCACCTGCACAGCAGTTACACCCCCGGTGGTGGTTGGGTGGCAGAGACAGGCCCCTTGCTGTGCACCGGAGATGCACCCCCCGGTCACAGGCACGGTCCCATCTAACCATAAACCAGGGCTGGGCGTTAACCCTACCACAGCAGCAGCAGGCCCCGAGCCTGCCAGCCCACAGGCACAAGCCCAGAGCCACCAGCTGCCCTGCAGGACAGCCCATAGCCCCAAAGGTAGATTCAACAAGCAACATTGAGCCCCCTTCTCTCCCCCAGTCACACCTCCAGGACCCCAGCCCCATTCCAAAAGAGGGGCTCTTCCCCCTCCCCTCGCACTGCACAGCTCATATCCAGCACCCCCTCTTCGGGAGTTATGGGATATCCTCGTGAGCCTTTGGGTGCCAGAATCAAGTCCTACATGGGGACCCTCCTGAGGAAGTTCTGGGGCCTGTGCACTGCAGATCATTGATCGAAGTGGCCCTGCAGGTGAGCTGGCCCTGTGCTTCAGTAGCCCAGTCCCAGGGGCTGGAGGGGGTAGCAGCAGGAGTCCTGCCCCCTCTCCCGCCCACCCCTTCCAGAGCTGGACTGGGGGGTCCCTGCCAGTGAAATAAAAGCAGCAACACATGGAAAAACAAATCACTATTTTTATTTATTCTGCTTTTTAAATTCAGAGAATTAAAAAAAGTCAGAGACCAGCAGAGCCAGGCAGTGCCAGCCATGGGAGCGGGGGGGGGGGGGGGCGGGGAGTACTGCCCTCGGTATGACGCCATCCACCTCCCCCACAGTGAAAGGGTCAGTGGCTCGGCTGACAGCACCTGCGGGGAAGACTAGCTGGAGGCAGGCTAGCACACTCCAGGACAGCATCCGGGGCCCAGGGCACACCTGGGGAACAGCAGTGTTTCCCCAATGCTGGTAGCTGCCCTCCATGGCACATGCTCAAACAGTCCAGGCTGGGGGTGGTGAGGGCACCAGGGAGGAACGGCTAAAGGCAGCACATGGGTGGGGGCGGATGCCGGAGCTCCCTGTAGGGGGGCGGGGGGGGGAGCTGAGCCGGGCTGGGGAGAGGAGAGTCAAGGCAAGGGGTGAAACGGGACAAAGCACGTGTGCCTGCTCAGCCAGGATACGCGTGGCCGGGTGCGTGGGGCTGAGGGGTGGACATGCTCCTGTGCAGGCCTGAGATCGTGTGCACATGCGCGGGAGAGCTACCAAGGGGAGACGTAGCAGTGGGCAAACAGGCATGCGTGGCATCGTGACTGGGTGCAGAGGCCCACGCGCGCCCCCTGCCTGGCTGCCCACAAGCGGGGGCCACGCCGGGAGCAGAAGATCAGTTCGTTCCACCACAGCAATATAAGTACTTCTCAAAGAGACAGCGTCAGCTTCTTTATTCAAACCAGCTCCACCGGGGAGGGGGGCAGCCGGACGAGTCTCTGGCCCAGGCTGGGTGGGAGCTCTAGGGGGAGGCAGGGCAGGCGGAGGCTCTGGGCCAGGCTCGGGGGGGAGCCCTGAGGGGAGGCCCGAGCACTGGGTTCAGTCCCAGGATGCTGACGCTGCTGCTTTTGGGTCTGTACAGCAAGAGCGAGGCGCTGCAGTTCAGGAGCATCGGCAGACAAGAGCTACCTCCTGTGGGCAGTCGTGACTGGGGGGTCCCTCCTCGCCTTGTGCCTTGGCAGACCCCAAGGCTGGGGGTTCAGCTGCTCCCCCCACACCCCTCGCCAGTCAGTGGGTGTCATTCTTGATGATGATCTCCACTCCGTGCTGACGCAGCTGCGCCCGCAGGATCAGGTTCTTGTTCTTGAGATCTTCCACCTGGAAGGGGGAGAGGGCATCAGGCTGGGGACCTGCTCCAGCCCTGCCCTAGCCAGAGGTGGGTGCTGCCTCCTCGGAGTGGGCTAGAAGCTCTTTCCCCAACCCATCCCCTACAGCTGTCCCAGACACATGGGGTACAGGAACAGTGCTGAGCTGGCACAGCCTCTTCCTCTGCCCAGCGGCAGGATAGGCTCTGCCTGAGTCTGGGCTGAAGGCGGAGCCCAGTTCCTGTGGCCCATTCAAGTGCTTGTAGCTGCCAGGCAAGGAGGCCAATGAGTGGTAGAATCAGAGCCGAGTCACCCGCCCTCTAGCCATGGCACACCAGACAGGTGGTCGCTGCTCCCAGCCCCGCTCCAGCTGGGCTGGATTGGCTCTGGCGGCCGAACGGGGATGGCTGCCCAGGCCCCAGGGCCATGTGGCCCCCAGCAGCACCTCATACTCACCTGCTGCCGCAAGACGTCATTGTCCATCTGCAACTGGTCGAGGCCCTGCAGCTCCTCGGAAAGGCGGTGGTTGCTCTGCCGCAGCTCCTGGATGTAGTCACAGGCTTTGGAGAGGATCCCTCCCTTACTCTGCAGAACAGAGACACGGCTGGGAAGGGACGTGGGCCAGAGCAGCAGGACATCGCCACTGGGGCTGGCTGGGAACCATCAGCCTCGGCCCCTGCTAAGCTGAGGTTTCCTTACCCCTTTCACCAATGCAAGGCCCTGCATGGACGCTCCCATTCTCCCCTTGCAGCTTTGCTTAATCCAATCAGCAACGGGCTTAAACTAAACCGAAATAAGCGTTCACACTGGAGCTAAAGCGGCGCACGTCTGTGTGCGCACAGGGCCTCAGAGACAGCTCCTCACTGCATCTGCCCCAGTGGCCAGGAGCCCAGCTCTCAGTGACAATCACCCCACACAGGGATTTGCTTCGCCCCGAACTTGGGAGCAGACGGAAGGGTTTCCGCACAATTCACCCCTTTGGAGGAGGCTTCTCCACAAGTTCTGAGCACACAGGAAGGGGGCTGCACTCGAGCATGACCATGGCCATGCTAGGCTGCGGGCTGGCAGAAGACAGGGCTGCACAGAAACGTTTGCCCCCCACCTACAGTTATTGTAAACTGGTTTAATCAGAGCAATGCAGCCCCCATGTGGAAGCAATGAATACAGCTTAACCCCCACCCCGAGCAAGCTAGTGCTGCTAGGAATCAAGTGAGCCAGGCTGGAATGAATCCAGGGTCCCGCAGGGATCTGCACCTGTTGAAGTCAGTTAGCTTCCCAGCGCTTGGTTAATCTGCTGCAGCAGGTGTGTAGGCCGGGAGGGCTGGATTCCTTGATTCAGATTCCCTGTCACCTGGTCCCTTGTGCAGTCACTGACAGCAGCGCACAGTGAGTGTCGCACACAAGGGACAAGGGCCCGTCCCTACAGGGGGAGGCAATGAGGGCAGAGCTACACACTGGCTTCTTGAGCGTACGAACCACCACCTGGAAATGGGGAGGGGCAATGCTGTGGGAGGGACACAAAACAGTCTTGCCCCAGGTAGCCCTGAGCCCAGCACTGCGGTGGGGGAGGGGAGTTACTTCCATACACTAGGACCCAGAATCCTCCTCCCTCCGTCACTCCACAGCCACCTGGGGCTTAGAGCAATTCTCCTCACTCTCCCGCTACCCTTTCGCCCAGCAGGAACGTCACCCTCTGCAAAGCGCTGCCCAGCCATCAGCGAACACAGCTGGGGATGGACCTTCCTGCCCTGGTGCAGCCAGGGAGAGTGAGGCAGAGATGTTGCGTTTCCTTGCCCAGGGCCATGTCTGCTGACTTCAGGGACAAGAGTCAGTTGCTGCTTTTTACCCGCTTTTACCGCACAGCCAGCCTGGTGAAGGGGGAGGGAGCTGGAGGAGTCGGGGGTGGGGGGGCGATCCCCTCTCTGACAGCCCAGCAGGGCCAGCCTGGCCACAGGGGAGGGAGCTGGAGGGGTTTCTACTGACAGCAGTGACAGTGACCGTGACCTTTACAGCTGACATCATTAGGGTTCAGTGTTAACATTCCATAAGGATGAACAGGGCAGTTGATGGCCCTGGCACCAGCAGTTCCCTCTATGAAAAGTTTCTTTGCAAGCATGAGGACTAGAGATTTCAGAGCTGTTCTTCAATTAATCAAGCTCCAGAGCCCAGTTCTGCGCCATCAGCACAGTAACCTGGAGGTAGATGAGCATCTGCACAGCTGCTAAACTGCATAACATCCGAGAGCATTGGGGCTTGTCAGTCTGAGGCAGATTTCAGCCAATGACCTACCGGTAAAAACGCCTCTTCACAGCGCCCCCTAGTCACCTGCTCATGCCAGGGGAGCTATTGGAAGCACCTGGTTCTAGAGAGAGGGGTTGAATTCGACACTGGTGTAGGGAAATGCAGCCAGTGCAGTTTGGCCCCCTTACACCAGCCCCTGGACCGTGATCAGTTCTTCCAGGGAGGCTCCCTTACCTGCCCCGACTTGGTGTTCTCCATGGAGCAATCCGGGATGATCTTGGAGAGCTGCACAATCCAGTTGTTGATCTTGTCCCTGCGTCGGCGCTCCACTGGGGTGGGCAAAGAGGGGATGGAATTTCAGGAAGGTTCCCAAGCTTACAGGAACCTCAGCCCCAGGGCCTCTGGGACTGCAGACAGCTACCCTCACCTCAGCCCAGGTTTCCCTAGCGAGAGCTGTGCCCTGAGAGCTGAACACAGCCCTCCTTGACAGATGTCTCTACACCCACCCTGGCCATGGCTGGAGGTGGGATCCTGGGAGGAGAGAGAAAACGGGAATGGGAGTACGGTGGCAGAGAATCTGGTGGGGGTTGGATTGCGGAGGGGAAGGCTGGAGAAAGTAGGATGGGGGCTGGAGATGGGATCCCAGGCTCGTTGGGGTAACACTGCTAATTAGACTCACTAGGACAAAGAGCCCAACAGGTGGGGCAGGAGCGATTAAGCCTTTTCCTTCCTGGGATGCTTCCATGTCTGGTGCAGTGGGAAGAAAGCCCCCTGTCTAGGGAGCAGGCACAGCCGCTTTGTCATGCTGGGATAACACTGTCATTGGAAACTCGGAGCTGAAGTTAAGCTTAAAGACCCAACCCTTTGACAAACAGACAACACACAGGCCAGGCACCCAAATCACCTTAACTCTGCCCTCCAATGCCCTAAGGCTGAAGGAGGAACCTGAGACACCATGTCTGTCTAGAAGAGTGGTTCTCAACCCATTTACCATATGTGACCCACAATGTGTTACGTGGGCTGCATCCAATACTACCTTAGTGGTTTGAGGATGTCCCATGGGCTGCAGCTGTGTGCTGATGGTCCACAAGCAGCCCATGGGCTGCAGGTTGAGAACCACTGGTCTAGAACATGCCACTTCCCTAACCACAGACTTTTGAGTCCTACACTTGGGATCTCAAGCTCTGTCCTTCGTACAGCCTCATGCTGTGTGCGGAGAGCCACGGGAGAGGTCCCTGGCCCCTGCTCTTCACTAGAATGCCCTGCGCTGCCGGTTCCACTGAAGGCTGGGCACGTGCACACACGAGCCCCCTGGGCCCACCTCAGGCCTTCCTGCCCTGGGAAGGGAAGCCAGCGCGACAGACAGCAAAGAGCCTTCTTTATTACCCACAAGGGCAGCAGCTCATCCAGACGCCCTCCGAAAGGCCCTACGCCGAATGATGCTAGGGATGGGACGAGGACAGAAGCGTGCCCACATTTAAGATGCCCACAGCTGTAGCCTGAGCGCCTTCAAACCCTTGCTCCCAGAGTACCATCTTACAGGGAGCCTGCAGAGGTGGGGAACACACAGGGTTTTCAGGGTCAGCCCTAGCTAGGAGGGGAACTACGAAGGGATGGCTGGAGCCAGAGTTAAGGCCTGGTTGGGTACCCTACCTGTGCACATCCAGATTTTCAAAGGACTTAGTTGGTTTTAAGTTTAAACTTCTTAGCTGTGGATTTCCAGGGATGATAATTACAGTGCTCCCACTGGTATGTGCTTTCCATCTTGAGAGCTTTTCCGTCTGAGTGGGAACAGGTCAAGAGTTAACCAAGGGAAACTGCTCCTTACACCCACTTCTGAAGGCAAGATTCCCCTGGGGTCTAAAGCTGCTGGCAATGGAGGACGTTCTTGCTTCTCTCTGCCCCAAACCCCAACCCCCAGGGCCCCTGCCCCTACCTTCATTGTGTTGTGCTCGGCGTTTCTCATCCCGCGTTGTCCGAGGAGCTTCAGATTTCCTGAAAAGCAAACAACCCCACCAGGCAGTGTAACGCAGATGCTCTGCACTGAACAACAAGCCCCACGGCACATCTCCAAGCACTTTACTCAGGGTAGAGCTGTTTTACAGAGAGGGAAACTGAGCCAGGGAGTGGCATAATGATACACAAACAGCAAGCCAGTGGGACAGCCAGGAACAGAACTGGGAAATCCTGACTCCCAGCCCTATGGATCAGCCCATAGCTGCTCCCCATAGCTGTGGATCAGAACAAAGACTCCCACTCTCCCCACAAGTGGGAGACATAAGAAAGATGGCTACTAGGGAAGGAGAAGGAAAGCGGGGTTAGAAGCCGCGCATGGGGCTGGACAAACACTCACGGAGAATAGGGGTGACTCCTGGGCGCGATAGATCTCTGAGCTCCGCCCTGCAGAACTTCCTGGGGTGACATCATCACGAAGAACTGCCCTGAACAATTGGAAACACAAGCGATGCGAATCACAAGTGGAACGTTCGCACGAGGTAAGAGAGAAAGCCGTATGCGTGGGGCAAGGGAACACTGCTGACCCATCTCTGGGGTGACTGCACTTGCTTCATGCGCTGCCAGCATATCTGGACACCAGAGGGAAATGAATCGGCAGCAGCTGCTCTGGATGCAACAAACAGGGCTTGAACCTCTGGTTTAGGTGATGCTCAATTTGTGGCCTGGTTTTGGGAGGTACCAAGCAGACATAACTCCCAGAAGTCAGTGGGAGGCAGCAATCCTCAGTACCTCTGAGGCTACAGATTTGTAAGGGGCAGGATTTAAGTCTAGAAACAAGAGGGGACAAACAGAGCCAACTCGAATCACCATTGAGTTGTCTTCTCTGAATTTAAACAAACAGTCCCATTGCTGGGAAGAGTTTTGGGGAGAAGCAGGGAGTGAAACCGAGAAGAAGCAAGAGCCAAACTGACCAGTTTAGAATCAACATCCCAGCACAAAGCGAGCGAAGCCCTACTGGGGCAGAGTGACCCCACTCTGTGGTGCTCTGTGCTGGTGAAAAGGGGAGAAAGGTCCCTGCTCTCCAAGGCAGCCTCAAGGCTGGGCAGCCCTGCAAGCAGGGGAATCAAAGTTTCTGGCATGCCAGGGAAGCCCATCGGCGTGGTAGCAGCAGAAGGCTGCACCGTCAGCATGGAGGACTCCACAGCTGACCCACGTCGGAGCAGGCTGCACAAGTCACGGGAGACAGGACCCAAGAACACAGGCTGGGTGTCCCAGCCCCCAAGTCATCCAACCTGTACCAGTGGGTGTGGCCTGCCCCAGGAGGGCCTCTGAGTTCTGGGTGGTCACCACTGCGGTGGCCGTGGTCCCCGCACCGGCAGAGGTGCTGGTGTCTGCCACGGCTGTCGTGGGGAAGTACGTGTAGTGGGTCTCCGTGGCTGTGGCTTCCGTTTCAACAGCATCTTCGCTGGTAAATGCACCCTGAATAACAGCCTAGACCAGAGAGGGGCAAAGGAAAGCGAGGTCTAGAGCAGAGGTTCCCAAACTGTAGGGAGTGGGTCCCCAGGGGCAGGACGAGGTTATCAGGGAGGCGCAGGACACAATGGGGCCACACTGCAGGGCTGGTGTACGGAGGGGGCTCTGCTTGGCAGAGGAAGCAGGCTTGGCTCTGTGTGGGTGGTCTCCCTGCTTGCCTCACTCCCACACTGCCATAACCCCCAGTGGGCAGTTCCCTTCCTCTGCTGGGAAGGCCGGTGGGGACTCCGGTGCGCAGCAGAAGGCTGCACCCAGGGAGTACTGACCCCCAAGCCAGACAACCTCCTCCCGACCCAATCCCTTCAACACTGCCCCAGGTACAGAGCCCTGCGTGCTGCCCCTGCCGACAGAGCCCGCCCCCCCCTTCACTGTGGCCGCAGGGCACAGAGCCCCAAGCGCTGCCCCTGATGACAGAGCCTCTCCCCCATAGTTCAAGAGCTTCCCCCCCAGTCCCCAGACAGGGGATGTGAACATGGTGGTGCTGAAGGGCTGAGGTCCAGGGGGGAGCGGTTCCCACTGGGTGCAACCTTCAACTTCCCCTCCTGAGTCCAGCCCTTCAGCACGACTCCATCTGCTTCTCCTGCGCAGTGGGGGAGCTAGATGGGCAGGAAGCTGGGTCCTAGCAGCTGAGACCTCCCTAGACGGCTGCAGGGAGCAGGCGGCTGTGGGGGCAGTGCACACGGAACGTGAATTTCGAAAGAGGAAAATTCAGAACAAAGCACTGGGAACCTCTGATGTAGAGCGACCCCTACCCCAGACCCTGTTTCGCACAGCTCAGTGGAGGGACAGCCCTGCAGACCGCAGTCATCTATGCGCTCATAGAATGGCCAGGGCCGGGGCAGGGCCAGGGCCAGTGTCTGACCCCAAGGGCTCCTCCTGCCCTGGAGGGATTCCTGCTGGAAGGGAAAGTTTGGGCAACATGGCCCAATCGGTGACACGAAGAACTGGGCCAAGAGCCACAAACAGGATCGTGACCATCCCTGGGAGAATGACTTGGGGTAACACTGACCTGGGCCAGACTGGAGCTGGGAGGTGAAAGGCTCCACGTCCCAGGCCCTGCCCCCAAAACCACCCCAGCCCCCAAAACTGGTTAGCCATCCACTACCAGAGTCTCTGGCCTGAACTGGGGCATTACCAAGGCCTAGGAGAGACATGACAAACCCCGAGTGAGCTTCAGTACAGGCCTCAGTGCATTGGCACCTCCCCAGCCTGCCAGGCACCTGCAACGCCACCTCCTCCTGTCGCCACGACGGCTCCTTCTCAGTGCCACTCACTTGGGTCATGGACTGTGCTGCAGGATAGCCGCTGATGGCACCAGTGCCCTCCGTCTGCCCATCCAGCTGCCCCTCCGCCACCTGTATCACCCTATACATCACCTAGGGGAGAAAGCCAAGAGGCTGTTCATGCCCTGAGTCTCATTGTCCAGGATGGAAAAAAGGCAGCACTAGGACCTCCCCCCTCAACTTATCACCACTCCCACTCTGCAGCGAGACGGACAAGGGAGAAGGGCAAAGGGAAAGCCCTGATTACCGCACGTGCGTGCACACCTGCCCGAACGCGCATGCATCCCGGTCACCCTGGCTGATCTCTGCTGTGTTCGTGAGGCTTCGCTATGAACACGCGAGCAGCCACCTACTGTGGAACCCGTCCGCTGGCTCACAAACCCTCCTGCCTCCGAGCCTCATGTCCCTTCCTAAGGCAATGGGAACGGAGGGCAAGGACGGCAGGCTGGGGCCCAGGGCTAAAGCCCCAGTGCCCTGCAGTGGCATTACAGCACTTAACCAGAGTACACCCCCTGCCCATAGGGACAGTCCCTACTCGATCCCACTGCTGCCCAGCTCGAGTCCCTGCTAATACACTCCATGCCCAAAGCCAATCTGGCCATGAGTCTACCCCAGTGCTCGACCCAGCAACTCCAGTGCCATGCAAGGCTGTTCATGGCCCAACGGTTCTCCGGGCTTTCATCAAAGCAAGTGCCCTGTGTCGCAGGTGGCAGGAGGAGCTTAGATGTCACTAACCCAGCTTGGGACAGGGTTTGTTTCTACGCCTGGCCACAAACCAGCTGGTGGCAGCCTCGTTTGCACAAATCATTACCCAGGTTGCCCCAGCCCCATAGTAGGTGCCTGTAGACTGCAGCCAGATTCCCTAGAGACCTCAGGCAGGGCCTCAGATTTCCTTACAGTGCCAACCAGGTCTGGCCAGGGAGACTGTCTCACAAACACCTGCTCTCCCATTCACCACCATGCAGAGCTCCTTCCCGCCCCTAACACCTGGGGCAATGCACGACATATCATGCTCTTTTATCTGCCTTTCATGCAGAGGTGGGGAGCGCTCCCAGCTCCTGACAACGCCCAGAGGAACGGCAGAGGCTCAGCACAGAGCACCAGACCTTGGACATTTAGCTTTTCTGGAGTGCTGCGTTGTAGCCCTCGCTGCTCCTTCCTTTCCCCTGCCCATGCGTCTGTCGCCTGGTCCTCTCTTCCCACCCCCAGCCGCACTGGTGGTAACCCAGGTGCCTCGGACATCCCAGAATCAGGAGGTCCAACTCTCCCCACTTGGTGCACTGTCCCTCCTAGAGGCGTAGCAATCTGGCCCAGCACAGATGCAAACGAGGGACCTGGCCTAGCTAGACCAGACACTAGGTTCTTGTGCACTTAGGTTTGCTCACAGAGTTGCAAGCTTTCCACACTGGCTGGCATACGGCCAAGGAGCAAACATGCGGAGCACAAGGGCTGTTTTTCATTTCTTCATCCTGCACCCCTCCAGCGGGGCATTGCCAGGTCTAGGAAGAGTCACCCCCACCCAGCCTGAGGAGACAGAGAGACTGGAGACAGCTGCTGCTGCAGGGAGGCCATGAAGGCATACCTGAGTCCCACCATTCTCTGTGCGAAAGACATACTTGATGTTGGGGTCAGAGAAAGTGGCTGCTGACTGGATGCTGGCAATGGCAACGCTGGTGGGATCTTCGCCTGTCGCCACTGCACCTTCAGGAAAGAAAACAGGGGCGCACATGACAGGGAAGAAATCATCAGGCAGCAGCCACGGAAGGTTCCCCAGCCCCCACCCCAATGCCTTGTCCTGGCCAGACAGCCCCCAGCTTCTACGACAGGTCCTGGGCTGCTGAGGCCAACAGCTGAGCAAGATACAAGCAGGACCATCTGTTTCTCTGGAGATCAAGAGTGAGCAACATTCCTGCTAACAATTCTGGAAGGATATTAAACCTCATGCTTCAGGGCTTAAGCAGGTCTCTAACAGAGACCTAATGTAGGGGGCAGATTATCCCACCTCTGCTACAGCCAGGTTCTTACATCTCTGTCACAGACCAAGCTGGCACTCCTAGGGGACTGATGGGTTCCAGCTGTGATAGCAATTCCACCAGGACCTGCAACCTCCCCTCCCCAGCCATTTGAAATCAATTCACACAGCCAGCCAGACAGCCGTCAGATGGCAGAGATACTGGCACCTCCGACGTGGGCTGCACTGGAAACGGTGACAGCACCACCAGTTCCCTGGGAACCCCACCCCGGGTGCTGGCAGTGAGAAGAACGGTGCCGAATCGTGGCATTTTCCTAGGCAGAGCTTTGGGTCCAGAATGCCATGGGGAGGGTCGTCCAAGGCTGGGAATGGAGGTCGCCCCTCACCTTCCTGGATTTGCACAGTGCCCTCTTCAGTCTCAGCCGCTTTCTGCTGTCTGCAAAGGGAACAAGCCACCAGTGAGGTCAGAACACAACAAGGCTCCCGCAGTGGTGGCTGGTGACATGGAGTCAGTATCACAGGTGCTCCGAAAAGTGGAGCCCCAAGTGGAATGTGATTAGCCAAAGGAGAAATCGACTTGTGGAATAGAAAAGATGGTAATTGACTACTTCCCCATCTGGGTCAGCTACAGTGAAAGTTACATTTTTTTTTTTTTTTTTTTTTTTTACTGCTTGTGTTTTTACATCAAAAATTCAGGTCTCGTCTGCCCGGAAGACTTACGTGGGTATGTCTACACTGCAGTCTGGAGGCGTGACTGCAGCATGCATAGGCATAACCAGGCTAGCTTGCTAAAAATAGCACTGGAGCTGGGCGGCTAGTGGCTACGTTGTTATCTGTAGCCAGTTTGCCCGATTCAAGCTAACTCAGGTATGTCTACACATGCAGTCCGGATTGCAATGCAGACCTACCCTCAGACAGAGCTCATCAACTGTGTCAAGAAAGTGAAAGTTGAGCCACTGAGAGGAGAAGGGATTTGGAGACCACCTGTTTGGAGTTCTGTAGTTATCGCTTATTTCATGTCAATGGCAGAGTAACATTTGGATAACGACATCTTGGTTAAAGATGCATCTGTCTCTCTGGTACTTACCCCTTCATCTCTTTGCTCTGTTATGCATCAGAAGAGCAGGTCTTGGATTCTCCCCTGTGCCTCTCACTTTACAGCCTTGTTTTCCAAACCCTGAGGGAAGGAGGAACACAAATTCTCAAAGGCAGGGTGCACACACTGAGGACGGACTCCCCACACTCCTCCTCCAGTCAAGAGCCTCTAACTGCCTGGCAATCTCTCCTCTTGGGAGCCCCACACAGAACTGCTCGCCTTTCCTTCTTAGCCCTCTCGCTGCCTCCTCTGAGTGGAGATATCAAACAATCCTTCCACCTCTCAGCCTCACAAGCTGGCGACGTTATAGACTCTTATCTCCTTCTCCTCATTCATTTTGTCTGGCATCCTGTACAACTCCGGCCAGAGAACGTCACACAGCACTTCCTGCACCCAGCCCAGTATCTTGGCTTAGAAAGACATCCAGTCTTGACTTTGGCCTGGTCTACACTGGGGGGGAAATCGATCTAAGTTACGCAACTTTAGCTATGTTAATAACGTAGCTGAAGTCGACGTACTTGGATCTACTCACTGCGGTGAGTCAGCTGCTGCTGCTCCCCCGTCAACTCCGCCTGCACCTCTCGCTCTGGTACCTGGAGTCAACAGGAGAGCGCTCGGGGGTCAATTTATCACATCTAGACTAGACAAGATAAATCGACCCCTGCTGGATTGATCGCTGCCCGTCAATCCTGTGGGTAATGTAGACAAGCGCTTTCAGATGATGGAGAACCCATCACATCCCCGGGACATTGTTCCAAAGGTTAATTCCCTTCACTGGTGAAAACATGCACCTTATTTCTAGTCTGAATGGGTCTAGCTTCAATTTCCAGCCATTGGCACCTGGTTCTGCCTTTGCCTGCTAGATCCAAGAGCTTTCCACTCTCAGATCTCTTCTCCCTGTGTACATACATATAGACCAGTGGTTCCCAAACATTTTCATGCCACGGCCCCCTTTGGGATCACCTCTGGCAATGCGATCTCCAGGCTGGGACCAGGGGTAGACAGTGAGCCCACCAGCCTATCAGGGGTGCCCCCCAGAAGTTTCTCTCATAATACACTGATGGGGGAGACAGGAAGGGGATCAAGTCCTAAGCCCAGGAGGGGGAGATCCTAAGGGGGGTTGGGTGCTGGAGTGGTTAGCTGGGCTGAAAGAGGCATATGGGGTGTTTGGGAGAGTAGGGAAAGGGACTTGTTGGGGTCAGTGGGAAAAGCTCAGGCCAGGCTTGGGGAGAGGCACCAATACCAGGTGCAGGCAGTGCTGAGGTGGGCGGAGGGTGAACACTCATGCCGCAAGCGGCTGCTTGGCCCGTCCCAGTATCAGAGGCGCCTGCCTGGCCCTGACAGCGCCATGTACCAGTAGCTGCTGGGGGAGAAGGCACAGGGGATCCATGCATTGTCCCTGTCACACGGTGCTGATTCTCCTGGCCCGGCCCTCTGCTCCTGCCTCATGCAGGAACATTATGATGGGTCCTCCCTGCCAGGCAATCTCACCAACATGACCTTGAGGAGTTAGCCCTTGAGCCTCCCCAAGGGTATTGATGCCTTTCCCCAAGCCTGGCCAATAAAATGGTACCCACCATGTGAGATGTGTACGGCTGTGGGCACACAAAACACTGTGAAGATCTGGCACACCCACCCCTCTATATTTTCAGTTTCTGACCACCACCCCCTGGTAACGTTTGGGTCACAGCCCCCAGTTTGGGAATCCCTGAGAGGCTAATCAAGTAGCCACACAACATTCTCTTTGATAATCTGAATAGATGGAGCTGCTTAACTCTCACTGTAAAGCAGGTTTGCCAGGCCTTGGATCATTCTTTTAACTCATTTCATAGAATCACAGAATTTCAGGGTTAGAAGGGACCTCAGGAGGTCATCTAATCCAACCCCCTGCTTGAAGCAGGACCAATCCCCAGACAGATTTTTGCCCCAGATCCCTAAATGGCTCCCTCAAGGATTGAACTCACAACCCTGGGTTTACCAGGCCAACGCTCAAACCACTGAGCTATCCCTCCAGCCGCCAATTTCTATCCTCCCATCAATTTTCAACCTCCAGGTCTGGTGGCCACACTTTTAAAAGAACCCACAATTCCTGAAATAGTCACACTAATGCTATAGACAAAGTTATCACCACCTGCCCACTCCTTCCCAACATTCCCCTGCTCGTACAACCAAGGAGCACAGTAGGGCTCTTTGCCATGCATCATGCTGGAAGCTCATGTTCCTTGGTTTCCACCAGGGTGCTTAGGCCCTTTTCAGCACTTCTGCTTTCCAGAATACAGCCCAAAACGTAGGTAAGCATGACCTGCGTTCTTTGTTCCTAGATGTAGGATCCTCCATTTGGCCGTGTTAAAATACATGATCTTTGCACTCAATTTACCAGTCAATCCACATGGCTCTGTGTACGACATATCATTGATTACCACTCCATCAACGTGTATGCCACCTGCAAACTTTATCAGCAATTATTTTATATTTCCTTCTAGAGCGTCAACAAAAATAACAAGCTGTGCTGGGCTAAGACCCAATCCTGCAGGGTGCCACTAGAAACCAGTCTCATCTGATGATAATTCCGCATTAACAAGTACATTCTGAGATCTATCAATTACAAGCTTTCACCCTCTTTACCATGCACTACTTTTATCTTGTATGAAGCTCAATACCAAATTATGTATGTCCAGTGCTCCATGGTAAAACCATCTTCTCTTCCTGCCTCCTCGAATCCCATTCGATGGCTTTTAATGTGCCGGCCATCCCCCTTCTCCTCCAGTTGGTGGCCCTGCACCCTCTCACCCTCCATACACCTCTACCCATTGCCTCCTGCTCTGCCTCCTTCGCCTCTTCTTGGTTTTGCACCTTCTGTGTGGCCTCATTGCTTAGAATAGCTTTCCCTCTGCCATGACTCCTTCCTGCTCACACCGTCCCAGAGCCAAAGTGCTCTTCCGGCCAGAGACAGGACCCTGTTCTGTGCTCTGAGCAGCACCACAGGCAATTAGAGCTATCTAGTAATAAGGTTCCTGTTACACCCCAAGGAGACACCTGGGGGGGCCCAGATCCAGAACTGGGTTTACCATGGCACCAGTGGTGCCGGGCCAGAGTCAGAAGAGGCCCAGCCAGCCCGATCCCCAGGAAAGCTGCCTCTGACCCCACTTCGCCTCTTCCCCAAAGCCCCCGCCTCTTCCCACCCCCTGCTCTGCTCTGCTCTGCTCTGCCCCCCTCCAGCCCTTCCCCTGAGGACTGCAGCAGGGGTCGGGCACCCTGCACAAACCCAGGGGGTGGTAAGTAGAGGAGCAACCCGGCCCCAGCCTCCTCCACACCGCTGGCTCCCAGCCGTGCCACCAGTGAGTGCTGGGGGGCGGTTACTCCCTGCCCCCCAGACCCAAGGCTGGGAGCCAGGGGAGCAGAGCAGAGCAGAGCAGGCTGGGGCCAAGTCACTCCACTTCCCGCCGCCCCATGAGCGTGGGGTCAGTCTGCCCTTCAATCACCAGGCAGCAGGGAGTGGAGCGACACAGCAGCAGCACACTCTGCCAGTTCGTGCTGGGGAGTGGTTCCTCCCTGCCCCCCAAGCCTAGGGAAAAGATGGAGCGGTGGGGAAGGAGCATGAGATGGGGAAGAGAAGGGGATAGTGGAAGTGAGGGCAGGAGGAAGGAAAGGAGTGGGATGGGGAGGAGATGGATTGGTGGGGAAGCAGCATCGGATGGGGAACAGAAGGGCACAGGGGAAGTGGGGGCCTAGCATACAGATCCCCTTGGCAGCAGCTGGGGCTCCCCTGTTAAGCAGACCCATCAAACCCCCACCCTAACAAGCTCCACCTTCCCTGCATCTGTACCACCCCAATGAGCACCCCCAGACACCCTCCCCACTGAGCCCCAACCACCTACACCTGGATCCCCACCCAAATGAACCCCACCTCCCCTGCACCCAGACACCCCTCTTCACTGAGCTCCAACCACTTTCACTTGGTTCCCCCTGCAGACTCCCATTGCCCCTGCACCTGGCACCTCCCTGTGCATCCAGATCCCCCACTGAGCTGCCTGCACCCAGACTGCACCCCACAGAACCCTCTTACTCCCATCTGGATCCCCCCACACGAAGTCGCTCTGCACTTGGATCTTGCAGCCAGGCTGAGCCTCCCTATCCACATGTGGTGCGCCTGGCGCAAAAGGGGCAGCACCCCAGGGTGTTTCTGGGTCAGGCCTGGCCCTTGTACTGTGTCAGGGTCAGGTTCAGCCTCACTGCCAAGTCCCTGTCCCAGGAGGGCGGGGGAGGCTGCAGGGTGTTCTCCCACCTCAGTGACCTGTGCTCCCCACTGCCATGGTGGAGCTTCCACATTTATTTATTGTAAAAAATAAAACTGCAGAATTTTAAAATATTAGGCACAAAGTTTGATGCAGAATTCCTTCAGGAACACGGGGCGCTGTACAGCTGTGATGGTGGGACTGTGAAGGGGGTGCTGGACAGTAGGGGATCTATGGGTGGGGGAGCTGGGCAAGGGGTATGGTGTTCAGCGTGCTGTGCAGTTGCAGAGGGAGGTCAGCAGGAGGGGTCTCTGGGCAGGGGGTGCTGGGCACAGGGATCTGTTGGGGAAGTCTCTAGGTAAGGGGGTGCTGGGCATAAGGGCAGGGCACTGGGCAGGGGGGCAGTGTGGAAGGGGCACATTGGCAGCACAGGGCTGGGTGGGCCAGTGTGCATCTAGCAGTTGTGGGTTTGTAAACGGTGCCCTTATGCTGGGCCGAGTGGGGCCACTCCCATTGTGGCACATTGCCCCCAACCAGCCCCTTGCTCTGCAGACCAACCGCACATCACAGGCCCTATTTCCCCAATGGAGGTCCACAAATATGTTTGGCGCCGGACCCACAAAAAGCTAATCTGGCCGTGCCCAGGTCATTAGCGGTAACCCCATCACCTGCCTTACTTTTATCTTATTCCCATCACTCACTGCTCAACCAAGGATCTTCAAGTGCCTTATAGACAAAAGTCTCCCTGCACTGCACAAAAGCAGCAGTTCCACTCTCTGCTACAGCTGCTTTCTGTTCTCACACTGGCCACCAACCCCCACAACTGATCCTGGATCCTCCTCTGTTTTTAAACACCCTCTGTGGACTTGTTCCATCTCATTTCCTGGACCATGTCTCTCCGCCGCCACTCCACTGCTGATCTGACTCTGGCCTCCTCTGCCACCAGGAGTGACAGTGCCTTCTCCTCTGCAGCACCTGTCTCTCTCCACCTTGCTGACTCCTCAGTTGGCTTCAAATCTCAGCTGACCCAATCTCAGTAGAGGCATCCAAAGCTGCCTCAGGGATCTGGGTGGCCCTTAGTCCCCACTAAAATTAACAGTACAACTCTGTCCCCTCTGGGGATCAGGCAGCGGACTAAAAGCCCCAGTTTGTATCAGCACATACTGATTCTGGGATAGCCAAATCTCGGCTTGAAGTGAACTGAAGTAACACCATAAGGAGATCTCAGTCCATGCAGCTGTGAGAAAAGCCCTTGGAATGCAGTTTGGATGAACACACAAATACATCTCGTCTCCCCACAGCCTTCACCTCGATATGCTGACAAACACAGAAGATACAAACTGCTTTGTCTTCACTAGGATGCTACCACAGGTTAGGAACACACCTTATTTCCAAGTGAAGACTTGCCCCAAATGCCCTGCACTGAGCACCAGAGAATACTGCCTCAATTTACAGTCCGCTCTCAACTCTGCAGGCTCTCTGTCTCCACACAGAAATTGAAGCAGTAACTCAAGCGTCCCCTCTGCTCCTCATCCACCCGGCTCCCTGGCTGTCTCTTTAGAGCTCTGTTTCTCTTTTCCTCCTAGTCAAGTGTTTTAGTTGGCAGCTGCCTGGGCCACTGTTTATTTTAGGCTTCTTGCTTCCATGTTGCGTAACAGGGATCACCCTGCTCAGTGTACTCTGCACATGGATCATTCATTAACATGCCACTAAGCAGGGAAATGATTGATTTTACCCTCCAGCTGGCTGACTCCAGAGTCTCACAGTTTGTTGTAAGGGCTGTTGGTTCCCAGCCCCAGAGAGAGGATTTTAATATGGGGGGGAGGGGCAGGGGAAGCTAGTTTTTGGACAGTGCTGGGGAAGGGAGATAAATTGACTCTCTGGATACCGAATCCCTCTGGTTTAGCTGTTGGAAGGTGACAGCACGGACAGCAGTTGTTCGAGCTTCCTCTCTAAGGCCGTCGAAGAACCTGCTCTAGTTGATTAAAGAGAGGCCATCTCCATGACCCCATTCATTGCTTGGCCCTTCAGCTGAGATAGCCAACAGGGGGCCGATAACATCAAATGGGGGCAACGTCTGTGATGAGGACACAAGTTCCACTAAAAAACAGGCAGAGACTCGGCATCTCCATCAGCAGAGGCGCAGGATTGACTGGTGGCTAGGGCACCAGCCTAGGATGTGGAAGAACTGAGTGTAAGTCCCTGCTCTGTCACAGACATGCTGTGTGACCTTATGAAAATCACTTATCTGATCTGTGCCTCAGTTTCCCATCAGCACAACAGGGATAACAGCACTGCCCTGCCTCACTAGGGGATTGTGAGGTGAAATTGTGAAGTGCTCAGATACTAGAGTAATGGGGCCAGATATGTCCCTTAGATAGAGGATGTGTCACACGGTCATTAGAAGGAAAGAACTTAAGAGGGTAAAGATTGATTTAGCCTAAGTGGGCAAGGGATCGATGAAAGCTAGAAATCAATCTAATCAAATTAAGAGCGTCCACCCAGAATTCTGTTCCAGTTAACTACCTCAATTCAAAACCAAGAACCAGGTGAAACCAAGCCACTTTGTGTTCAGCCCCTATCATTGTGAGGTCAGAGTTTATCTCAACACTCTGAGCCTGCTTAGCGTCTTGAAGACAAGGATCAATTTGGCCCCTCATATTACTGCTGCCCCTACTGCAGGCAGCAAATGCCGGTTCCAGGGTTATAACAGAAACCAGACAAAGAAATGTCCCTCAACCTCTCAAATATGATCACTACAATGGGAATGCTCACCCCAGCATGTAGATCAGGGGTCAGCAACCTTTCAGAAGTGGTGTGCCAAGTCTGTTTTGCGTGCCAGTAATACTTTTTAACATTTTTAGAAGGTCTCTTTCTATAAGACTATAATATATAACTAAAGTATTGTTGTATGTAAAGTAAATAAGGTTTTAAAAATGTTTAAGAAGTTTCATTTAAAATTAAATTAAAATGCAGAGCCCCCCGGACTGGTGGCCAGGACCCAGGCAGTGTGAGTGCCACTGAAAATCAGCTCGCGTGCCGTGCATGCCATAGGTTGCCTACCCTTGATGTAGATGCTCACTCTGGGTTTACACTGTTCAACTGTCAGGGGACAGGGACAGGCCAAATTTTTGCCCCATACTGAGGTACTGTGAAAGATTTGGAGCTGCCCTGTAATAACTGATGAATACTGTATGTTCACCTGGTTATTGGGGTGTTTACATGACTTTGGGCTGGTCTGCACTGGGAACTTACATCAGCATAGCCTCTCTCAGGAGTGTGAAAAATCCACAGAACCTGCAAGACACAGGTCTGGTCTACACTGCCTGGTTAGATCGACGTAAGCTGCCTTGCGTCATCCCAGCTATGGAAGTGTCTTCACTTCAATGTGGCTCCTGCCGATGTAAATGCCGATTTAGTAACACCATGTCCCCAAGCAGCGTAGAGTCACGGTCGATGTGTCAACACAGTGTCAGTGTAGCCATTGGATTGCTTACATCAACTGGTACTAGCTTTCAGGAGCCATTTCACAATGCCCTACATTGACAGTCCGATCAATACAAGAGCTCCTGGTTAGGACACACACTGCTGACACAAGAAGTGAAGTGTGCACAAACACAAGTGATCTAAAAACAGTGGAGGCTCGATACTGATGTAAATTAGGTTAACATAACTTTGTAGCGTAGACTTATCTGTACAGGTGAGTCTCATCTTATGCTGGGGTGACGTTCCGCTGTCAGTGCGTAAAGCGAAAATCACGTAAAATGAAAACTGCGTATAGTCAAAATTACATTGAGAGTAATGGCAGGCGGAATCACCCGCACTACAGGTACAGTATTTAAATTATTTTTTCTTTTTTTTTTATTTTATTCTTTTTGCCGACCGCGCAAAGCTGAATTTGCACATGTTAAATGCGCGTAAGATGAGACTTGCCTGTACTATGATGATCAAACCTCTGGTGTATGGTCCACTAGGTCAATGGAAGAATTCTTCTGTTGACCTAGCTATCGCCTCTTGGACAGGTGGATTAACTAGAGTGATAGGAGAATGCCTCTTGTCACTGAAGTGAGCACTGAAGTGCTGCAGCTGTGCTACCCTAGTGTTTTAAATGTTGAGATACTCTTACCTTGCTGGCCTTAAACAAAAAACACCAAATATCACAAGACATGATCAAGAGTTAGCAACACTGTTAGGAGGTCAGAGTAGATGACCTAGTGGTTCCTTATGACCTCAAATGACATGAAATGTTTCCATGAAACATTTATAATAATCCCCTGAAAACATTTCACCCCACTACATCAATATGCCCCTGGGATGCTGGCAGGCCAAACTTTAAAAACGCAGTTAACTAGAATCAGAAATTGAACTGACTAGTTCAAATGCATTGTCCAAGCTAGGTGGGTAAGTTTACTGCATTTTAAAAATTCCACTTTAATAATCTATGGTGTTACCCATTAGAAGTTTGCAGACAGAGGCAAAAGGCAGCATCCCTTTCAGGAAGGGATCTAACAAAACCATTGGCTTGTCCTATTTCTATGTTCTCTCTCTCTGGTGATATTTTAGAATGATCTTTCACAGCTGGAAGAAGGAAGTATGAGCAAGCTAACTATAGTATCTGACAACAAGTTTTTTTTTTTTTTAAACTAACTCACTGAACAGGAAATAAATGATCACTAAAGTGAAAAGCTGGAGCATATTTTGTAAATAGACATTTTACTGAAGAAGAGGATGCTCCTGCAGCGTTTACCCCTATTTCTCTAATGCTCTTGTGACAATTTAAGGGACAGACCCAGAAAAGAGACTGATGGCAGCATGTGGACATTTGTTTGAACTCTCAGAAATCCCTGATGAAAGGAGCCTCCTGGATCTCTAGCTGCAAGACATCCATGCTGTACATGGATTCCTTCCGAACCTGGATTCCTTCCAGCTCTTACACTCCTAATAAAGACAAGGCTTGGAAAAAGTACCAGACATCTACTAGCCCGAGAAAACCTATTAGCCTAGATGCCAACATAAGAGAGGGGATGGCACTGGCAAGATCCATGAGTGATACCTGTGGAGGGGTCCTGCACCTCTACCTACCACAGACAACAGATGGGTCTACGGGTGGGGCTGAACTCCATGCTAGGCATTATAGGCCCAGCTTTCATTCAGAGAATGTTCCTAGCTCTCCCACACACAGGAAAAGATTGAAAACCTGACCAAAGTGTAAATGGTGCCTCCCGGAGTCTGCAGACACCCTGGAACAAGAGCCAAGAGGGGTGAACTGCCCCATCCATCTTAACTGCAAAAGCTGTTGACATCATAAAGAAAGGCAGAGCCCCATGTGGAGTGTGCTTGGGTCCCAGACTGGGCACCAGACAAAGTCGGGACCCCAGCATTCTAGCGCCAGCTCTACTATTCACTGGCTATGTGACCTTGGGCCAATTACTACATAAGAACAGTCAGACCAAAGGTCCATCTAGCCCAGTGTCCTGTCTTCTGACAGTGGCCGATGCCAGGTGCCCCAGAGGGAATGAACAGAACAGGTGATCATCAAGCGATCCATCCCCCGTCACCCATTCCCAGCTTCTGGCAAACAGAGGCGAGACACACCATCCCTGCCCATCCTGGCTTATTGCCATTGACGGATCTATCCTCCATGAACTTATCTAACCTTTTTAATCCTGTTATAGTCTTGGCCTTCACAATATCCTCTGGCCTCAGTTCTCCTATCTGTAAAATGCACTCACAGCTGTAAAACCCCTGGGGATTTATGAATGAAAAGCTCGGTATAAATTAAACATTAAGTGTGCTGGCACTGCTACCAGCTTTTCATGCTGCCTCTCACTGGGAACAGAATGTGTGATATATTTGCAGTCCAGCTTTCCAGGGGAAACAGAAGGAAGATGCTCTCTTCTGCCTCCAAGATTCATGACTATGTGGGGTACCAGCAGGAGGAGAAGGTAGCTCTAGCCCTACCCCAGGCACTGCAAGAGGATGGCAGTCTCCGCTACAGTACCCCTACCCACCACCTTTTCTGAGTCCCCCTTTCCTGTGTGCCTGCTCTAGTGCTACTTCCGCACATAACTTTTCCAACAGGCAGATGTGACACCACCACTCTTGTCTGCGGCTACCACAGGGCTCTGCCCAGCTGCATGAAGAGTGACCTGTCTCATTCATTTTGCTCCAATACTGCTTGGGCAAGCTACAAGCTGCAAAAAGGACAATCTGCAAACTCAGGCCAACATAACTGCTGAGGGTCCCATCTGAATGGTTTCCTCTGCAGCCAGAACCAAAATCATTCAAAAAATTATACATAATAAAATCATGAGCTATAGAATTCTACAGAAGTTGATGCCTTAGCCTCTCTCACCACCCTAATCTCCAGGGAAAGGTGCCAACTCACCACCAGCAAGCAGACTGTGCCAAGCCCCAGATACAGATTTAAAATACCCACTGTATCATTATTATTTATTGTTTGTAGCACCACATTTTAATAAGCTGAGGCATTATGAGCAGGAAGCTTGCAGTTAGAGGTTAATAAATGGTTTGGTAACTAGACAGTATCATTTAAGGAAGAGACCAATCAAACAATTGATTAACCCCTTGAATAAAGACTCTGCAACTCACTGCAGAAGATTCAACTCTCACAGCTGTATTCGCTCTGTGGAGTAACACGAGTGAAAACTCATTGGGTGCGATCTTTTTCAGATTCACTTTCCTGTTTCTCCCCTCCCCCCACCCAACAAACAAAAAAACACACAACATTTTTTAAATTATTTTGTTATTTACATTTTTTAAACAAAGTTGAAGTTACAGAGTCAACTTCAAGGATCACACAGAAACATGAGTTTATCACCAAAATCACTTCAGAAGTGAAAAAAAAATCTTAAAACTCAAACTCCTGACCCCTCACCTTCTGTTTCCTTCAATCATCTCTCCCCACTTGGACACTGGATGACAGTTTCACTTTCGCATTCTTGAGAGTGCAAGACTTGGGTTTCAAACAGGGCAGGGGAACTTCTATTCACCTTTGAACAACTGTTTGCACTAGAACTTTTTTCAAAGCACTTGAAGCATTTCTATTGGGCACAGGCTTGTTTGGGTTTTTTTTAGTTATGGGCCAAGTTTAACATAGCAGCGAATTTTGTTTCAAGAGCAACAACTTAAATGCAGGCAGAAGCTAATCTTACCACAATATCTATATGCTAACAGCAGAAAGTTCCTCGGCAGAGAGGTCTGTGAATACTCTTGCTAAATAAAACAGCACAGCCAGTGGGGCACTCACTTTTATGCACCTTGCACAACCACACAAGACTGATTTATTTTTAATGTATCAAGAAGCAGCGCACGATTAGGCCCTGATACTGCGAGCAGGCCACTTACACCCAGGAGGAGCCGCAATGCCCACTATAAGAGTCCACCCATGCAGGGCAGATTGCAGGATCAGGGCCTTAGATATTTGGAAGACTTTTCACTAGTGCTAGTACAAGGATATTTTAATAAGCCTCTTGTTGATTCATGGAAAGTCAATAGAGAGATTTGTTTGTGAAGCTCTCAAGTTTAGGAGTGCGCCTAGAAAGGTTAAGCATTGTTCACCTCTCCCCTCTCCAGTCTAGAGCTCCTGCTAAAATCATCACCAGCAATCTGCTGCTGTCAACATCTACCCCCACTTTACTGGATTGTCTCACCTGAGTCAAGTTTCACATCCTCACATTTAACACTTAACTCCTAACACTGGCTATATCGCTGCTCTTCTCCTGCCTCTGCATTTTCTCTCACCTGCTCCCTTTGTCACCTTCTCCCACTCCTAGCTTCACATAGTTTCCATACCACTCCCTGTGCTCAGACCAGTCACACATGCAAAGCACCTCACCTCTCTACCTTCAAACCCAATTCCTGTGCAAAGCCTTCCAGTGGTAGTATCTTCACCACAACATCACTGCACAAAATGGCCTGAAACCGTCAACCTGTGCGTCATATTTGCCTAAGGCCTGGTCTACTAATAAAATTGCACTAAAGATTTTTTTTTTTTACTGATTTAGTTAAGCTGGAGCAAAACTCTGCATAGACATTTTAAATTTGATGTAAACCTGGTTTATGTTGTTTAGCTTATGTCAGTAAGTTTACATGCAAAAGTTACACAGATATATTGGTTTAAAATTGGTTATAAGCATTAAATGAGGGATTTACATCAGTTTAGTGCAACTTCTGCAAAAGATTATAGGGCCTTGTTTACACACAGAACTCACATCAGTTTAGAGGCCAATTTCAGTTAAACCTGTGCAAATCCTTTCGTGGACACTGATATCACTTTATAACTGGCTGCATGGTTTAGCTCGCAGCTGGCTGTTTCCTGAGGGAAGCTAAACCAATATAATCCAGGTTTAAATCACTTTAAGAGCATCTACACAGGGTTTTGTGTCAAATTTAAATCACACGTTCAGTTAAACCAGTGTCACTTTGTGTTTAGACCAGCTGTAAGCTCTTTGTCTCTTTTGTGTTTGTAGCAATCTAAACATTAGAACAGAAAAGTAAACTGTATGTGAGGCCCACATAAAAGGGAAAAATAAATCAAGCACAATCATAACAGATCGCCCTGTGCAAACCTGGATGTCATGGCTGCAAGACAGCACAAGCAGCACCTTGTGTATTCCCTGGACGCACACGCACCATCTCACCAGCACAGAAACGCAAACAGTTCTATTCCCCCAACAGGGGTGGTGGTGCGATATCAGATGATAACAAAAGCCTTTATTATTGTGCATGGAGGAAACAGGCAGCTAAGCAGCTCCTGATAAGATATGGCTGACGAATGACTGACGATTACAGAGAAAGGAGTGATCAGGTTAGTGTAAACAGGGGCACTCAGAGGAGGGGATGGACCAATGACACCTGGCCGGGGAGGAGAGAAGTTTGCTGTCTGACATGCACCAGACGGATTCCCCAATAAAATCTTCCCTCCAACACATGCAGAAACCCAGCCAAGGGACAGAGACCAGGGAGGATGAGGCCAGGCGAGTAACAATCAGGCAGCGAGCTACGTCTATTGCTGGTGATGAGGCGCTGGTTTTACTGGTACCTCCCCTGCTGCTCGCATTCAGCTGTTCTCCTCTGGTCTACCCAGGGCCTGACACCCTGTCCATAGCGCGGCGTGTGTTGTTGCGATGCCCAGAGCTCTTCAGAGCAGGGAGTGGGCTTGCAGAGCACCCGGCAGTGAGCTGGAAGGGGCCCACCCCGATAATACCAGCAGAGAACTGAGGGGGCCCCACGGCCTCTCACACAAGGGGGCAGTCAGGGGGGCTGCAGCACACTCGGGCAAAGGGGGGGCACCATGCCCCAGCCAGGTGACAGGGGGCTGCACCCCCGCCCCCCAGCCCTGAGGAGTCCCCAACCCACCTCACTCCCAGGCGCGGCCAGCACCGCCCCGAGACCCCCGGATGGGAGGGAGCAAAGCCAGGCCAGCCCCTCCCCCAACCTAGGTCCACCCCCGGCCCGGCCTGTACCCCCAGTCTGGGCACCTCCCAGGCAGCCGCCCCAGCTGGGCCACGGGGGCCGAACTGCGCCAGTAACGTTTAGCGCCTCCCCCCACAGCCCCATTACCTGTTTTTTCCCTTTATCGCTCTTGCTCTCTCACCCCCTTTTCTCGCCATGGAGATTTGCACATGCGCACTTGCCCAACGCCCCCTTTCCCCCTCCCCCCCCGCTGCTGCCGCCATTACCGTGCAGGGCGGAAACAGGGTGATAACCCGGCCCCGCCCCTCCCTGAGCCAGCATTCGACGCCATCTTAGTAACGGGCGCGCGGCGCGGTTCGTGTCCCCTCCCCGCCGCCATCTTAGTGCCGGGCACCTTGCGTCAGGGCTCCCGAGCGGGCGCCATCTTAGTACGTGGCGTTGTGTTCCGTTGTTTCCGGCGGCCGCCATCTTAGTTCGGTGCGCTCTCCAAGACAACTTCCGGCGAGGCTCCCTTAATGCCCCCCGACTTCCGGTGGCGCTGAATGCCTTCGGCCAATCGGTGTCTGGCCGGCGCCATTTTGGGTGAGGGCAGAAGACATTCCGGCCATATTTGCTAGGGGCAGAGGGCATTCCTGGCCCCAGGCTGCCCTTTGGGAGTGGGGTTAGTTTACTGCCCCCTTTGGGAGGGAACCCTGCAGGGTACCATCATGCACCTTCATGTCCTTCTGCCATCAGCTTTCCCTTCCAGTGTCCGTAGGCACGCGGCAGGCGTCGCTCCCGCAGCCTCTTATTAGGGTTGCCAGGTGTCCGGTTGCTGACTGGAACCCCAGTTGAAAAGGGACCCTGGCAGCTCCGGTCAGCACTGTTGAACAGGCTGTTAAAAGTCCGGCTGGTGGCGCAACGGGGTTAAAGCAGGCTCCCTGCCTGTCGTGGCAGTTGCATGTCTGTTACTCCAACTCCTAGGCGTAGGGGTAGCCAGGGGCCTCTGCGCGCTGCCCCAGCCCCAAGTGCCGCCTCCGCAGCTTCCATTGGCCGGGAACCACAGCCAATGGGAGCTCCGGGGGTGGCGCCTGCAGGTGGGGAAGCAATGCACAGAGCTTCCTGGCCTTGCATCTGTGTAGGAGCCGGAGGGGAGTCATGCTTCCAGGAGCTGCCTAAGATAAGCGCTGCCTGGAGCATGTGCCTCGACCCCGCAGCACCCCAACCCCCTACCTCAGCCCTGATTCCTCTCTCCTCAATCCCAGCCTGGAGCAACCTTCTGCACCTCAACCCCCTCATCCCCAGCCTCTGAATGTCCATGTTTCACAGCTGTACTTTAGCACAGACCAAATGTAAGTTATTAAGAGCCAGAATTTAGTCTTCAGATTTAAGTCTCTTCTCAACAAGTGCTCATTTTTCCAGACTCTCTCTTTCCCTCTTGCTAGTCTGGTGCTGACTTCAGTATCCTCATCCAGACTATGAGATATTGAACAGAAATGCCCTTATACTGGATTTTATTTTAACCCTAATTAGGTTTTTTTCTTACTTCCTCTGATATATGGATTTTTGTATTCCCTGATAGATTTAACACTCCTTGCCTATAGTAAAAGTTTGTTTTTCACTCCCCGCAACATTACGAACCTCTGACAGGGGTAATTGTTTATTTCTCTGTGCATGTAGGGCATTTTTCAGTCCCTCTACGTATGGGGTTTTATTTACTCCTTGTCTGTGCTGGGGGTTTTTACCCCCGCCTGTAAAGTGTTGTTGGGTTTTTTTTTATATCCTCCACTAAAAGGATTTCCTTACTTCTCCTTTATATAGGCAGTTGCCTAGTGGCTAGAGCACTGGACTGGGACTCAGAAGATCTGGATTCAATTTCTGCCTCTGATCTGCTGAGTGACCATGCCGCCCTGTGCCTCAGTTTTCAAATTTGTCAAATGGGGATAATGTTATTGACCTTGGCATAGGGGCTGGCCCCTGAGCAGGTGAGGCACCCAGTCTATCTGTGACAAACTCCGCTAAGGGGAATGAGCCAACCCAGATCTACTTGTGGTGAGTTAATAGCCTCACTAGCTGGACAGGCAGTTAATTAGATAAGAAGCTGTTGGGCTTATGAGGACTCAAGGAAGAATTTTGCCCCATAGCAGAGAAAGGTTCAGAGGACAGAGACTGTTCAGGGGAGCTGGTTCGGAAGTGACTCCCAGTGGCCTCTCATCTTGCTGGAGAATAGAGGTTTAGGGAGAGAAGAACAGACTTTCAGGCAAGGGACCAGAGCAGCCCAGGAGAACTTGGCGTGGGACCTCCTGGGGAGCTACCAGGGTCTGGCTCAGCAAGAAGAGACCGGCACCTGGCCGAACACCCAGCAGAGGCCCAAGCTCAAGGCAGGGAATCCAGCCTGAGAGTGCTCTGGGGCTAGAGGAGTGAAACATAAGCTTGATTGTCCCAGGGCGGTGGGGATCTGTTGGAGCAGCTGCATGAAGCTTTCTGTTATGCCTTTGTGTTGTGCTTTTTCATTAAATAAGTGAGTCCCGTTGAAGAGGACACTCCTTAATAGTGGAAACCCTGCTTGGACTTGTTTATGCCCCAGGTGAAGGGAAACTGAGGCAGGAGCTGACCTGTAGCACCATGCCTGACCACAGGGGGTGTGCCAGGGGACCACCCCGCACCACCCTGGGACAATAGTATTATGTTTCACCCCTCTAGCCCCAGAATAGACCTCATTTGGTTTGGCCTCAGACCAAAAAATAAATCAAAACAAAACCAAAAACGGCTTGGCTTGAACCAAAACTGAAGATTTTTATTTTTTCTCACCAAAGCAAAGTAAATTGTTGGTTTGTTTGATTTGACCTGAAATAACTGTTGTCGGTATTTGCTGTTTCAGGTCATTTCAGATTGTTTTCACCCCTTTTGTTGTTTTCGTTTTAGGAAATAAATCAGCTAAATGAAACCCTCCCTTGAAACAAAAAGTTGAAATGGTGCCTTTCCATAGGAACGGTTTCCACTTCTTTGATTTTTGTTTTCCTTTTGTCAAACCTCTTTGCCCAGTTTGTCCTGAATTCATTCATAGGTTTGGTGCCCTGAAAAAATGCACTTTTCAGCAAATTTATTATCTCCCTCCCATATTCGTCCTGCTCCAATAAGGACCCCTCCTAAAATCCAGACCCCAGTACCGAGGTAGGGTCTGATTCTCATTTATACCAGTGCCCTTTTACTCCACTGTGGCAGGCCCTTAAAGCAGGTGTATGTTACACTGCAGCAGGGGTAGACAATGCTGCTCGTCGGTGGCTCTGTTCCTGTTTCTGGGCTGAATTCTCTTCGCCTCATGGGAGGTTCTGCAGAGGTGCATTTTGTCTCCCCTCCTGTTCGGTAGGAATGTGGGGCCATGGGAAGGGCTAAGAAGGAGGCATACGCTGCAGTGCCTTCAGGATGCTCATGATGCTCAGTATTTGATCCAGCCAGTGCTATTAGCTGTCTAGCCCAGGGAATCAGAGAGATGAGGGCGAGCTGGCTGAAGCTCAATCCAAATCAGACTGAGGTGATGCAGGTAGGACAGGGAAAGCAACTAGATGGGAAGGCAAGGCTAGTATCTCCCACTCTGACTGGGGGCATGTGCCCAACACCTGGGACCTGATGTTCACAATCTGGGGGTCGTAGTGGATCTTCAGCCGCAGCGGGATGATCTGATAGCAGCAAGACCCAGGAGTGTTTTTCCTCTCTGCACCTGGCCAGGAGATTGCAGCCGTTTCTTCCAGGTGCGGGGGCCACAAGCGTAATCCATGTTTTGGCGAGCTTGACCCTGCATTGCTGCAATGTGATCTCCATGGGGCCATGCCTGGGACCCATCTGGAGAGTCAAGCAAGTGCAGAATGCGGCATCTGGCTCCCTAAGCAGCGCCGCTTGGGGGCAGCAAGTCGCTGGTGCAATGTGATCTGCACTGATTGGCGTCTAGACTGAATGTGAGCCTGCTGAGTTTGGTCGATAAAGCCTCAACGGGGCTGGGACTGTGCTGCCAGAGAGACCATTCTGCCTCAGTTGCGATCCCAGCCTTCGCCACTGGCCTGAAATAGCCCAAGTTTATTGGCCTTCAGGGCCTACTGCAAGACACATCTGTTTACATCAACTGCTACACAAGGGGATGGGAGAGACATCAGGCAAGGGCGGCGGGGTGATCTCATAGAATATTAGGGTTGGAAGGGACCTCAGGAGGTCATCTAGTCCAACCCCCTGCTCAAAGACGGACTAATCCCCAGACAGATTTTTGCCCCAGATCCCTAAATGGCCCCCTCAAGGATTGAGCTCACAACCCTGAGTTTAGCAGGCTAATGCTCAAACCACTGAGCTATCCCTCAATTTTCTCAATTATAGCAGGGATGACTAGAGCCTTTGACAGGGTTTCTTTTAAATTTTTTTGTCTAAACCTAATCATCTTTCCCCTTCGCCTTAACACTCCTGGGCACTGCCAGAGGAGGGGGAACAGGAAATGAGAATCAGGCAGAAGGAAATGAGAATCAGGCCCGTTATTTTTAAAACCTCACTCCTGCCCCACTGTCCTCACCTATTCCAGTCCGGGGCTTCACGTAGTTCTGCTGCTGTGGAACCTTCAGTGAGCCTAGCTCCTGTCCAACCAGCTCAGCAGAAACACCTACTGCCTGGCCTGCGCCATTCCTTGCTACTCCAGTCTGGCTATCCCATGAGCACTTCAGCCCAACGAGACCAAGCGTTGGCCCTGATCCTGCAATGGCTCCAGGTGGGCAGGCCCCTGTGCCCATGCAGAGCCCCATTGAATCAACAGCCTCGGCACAGGTAGCTGGGCATGTGGACCTCCTTGCAGGCTCAGGGCCTGAGTGCTTTTGGTGAGGCGAGCAAATGGGGATGAAGGCCCCAGCTCTTACTAGGTTGGGCATGGAGAGTGCACCCCCCTACCTCAGTGCACACACATTTTCAAATCAGACAGGATTTGAACCCAGCTCTTTGCCCGCAGAAGGCCTAGCTGGCAGTGCCACTGGCCTCGCCTTTTGAACTCATTTCATTTCCACACCCTTTAAAGTGACACGAGCCCTTTGTGCCCTGTATCGGCAAGGCATGACATGACCCCGTTCGGCCCAGTTCAACCCAAGCACTTGCGGTGCCCTACTCTGGCATGACGTCTCTGGATTGCCCATTCAGGAAAACTCAGCAGCACAGGGCCAGAGGATCTCGTTTTAAAAGCCATCACCACAACTGCGCGGATTTTTTCCAAACTATCTTTATTATCCCGTGATAGGGTACGGTAGCTACGAGTCGTTGTCAAACCCAACCCAGCTGCCATCTCAGATTAACAAGAGACTGGAGAACCCAAAGAGACCAATGAAATAAGATTACTAATGGAGCAACACGGAGAGAAAAGTGAGTGGAAACCCAAGGACTCAGCTGCCGCATTCATAAATGACAGGCAGCAGGAGGATGGACGTTAGAGGTGGCCATGGACTCTATGTCCCACCTAGTCCAGCAACCAGCTGATTCAGGCTCACTTCCTACAGTAGATTTTCTAGGGCTTTAGGCAGTGTCCCTGCACAGACACCTGAAAAGAAAAGGGACAGGCTGGGCTGCAGAGGTGCAAGATCTCCTACGTATGTGCTAACCGTGCCCTGGAGGGAGCATCAGAAAGGAGCCCAGCCACCGATGGCTGGTTCATTCTTTGGCCTCTCTGTTGAGCCTGGCGACCACAAATAAGCAGTGCCAGCAGTTTCTCTGAAATTACAAGAAGCTGGCTATAAACAGCTGATTGTCCTACATTGTTTCAGGAACAACCTGAAACGGCTGCTGCCGTTAAGTTACAACACGCCCCGGGGGGCTGCAAGTTTAGCAATGAAAGGTTCTGTGACCTAGCAGGCGGGTCCCTGCCGCTAAGGGCTGCAGACTAACAGGAGGCTGGGGAAAGTCCTGGGGCTGAATTCAAGAGAGAAGAAACTTTCTTGACCTGTTTATTTCCTAAAAGCAAAAGAGGAGATGACTGCAAAGGGGTGGGGGAGCTGGGAGCAAGATTGCTGTGTTTTTTCAGCCCCAGTGCCATCTCTGGAGAGACCCTCCGCTGCTCTTGTTTTAAAAATCATGACCCCCTGGTCTCCAGGGCTGGCGTTCCCTCACCCGGGAATGGAGATAGGAACTGTTGATCTCACTCAAAGGTGCTGGCCCTCTGCCGCTCCCAGTGGGTTTTGTGAGTTCTCAGCACGTTGGAGAATCCAGCCTCGAATTATTCACAGGAGCACCAGCCCCATGGCTTTCCCCACCCACCCAATGCCAAGCTGGGCCAGGTTCAGCCCTGGTGGAAGTGGATCTAGCTGGCTGGAGCAGACATTGTTCTTGTCTGCGCTGAAGATGAACATCACTATTCTGGAGGAAACGCGGAGGGAATGGCTGGCTCAACGATCGTGTCTGAACAGCGTTAGCTCTGGCTGAGGCTGGGGCTCCTGTGGCCCATTGCAGTTCGGAGAGGCTGCTCCTGGAAAGCAGACCCTCTCCCCGAACCATACGATGTTTCTTTCTGCTGCACAGCCCATCCCTCCCAACCCCAGTCGTCCGGTGCCAGCCACCCATAGCAGGGCTGGACTCGGAGCAGCGGGTGCAGGATGGTGCGTTAAGGCAGTAACCCATGTTGGTTGAGATTTGGCAGCCCACCAGTCAATGAGCATGGACTGTCCCCGCCGCTCCCTCACAACTCCGACCCTCCACAGTCCCTAATTTCAAAAGCCAGTGACCGCCGCTGCTGCGGGAGAGGCCCCACTGCCTCTTCCATGTCTGACGGTCGCTGGCCAAGCCTAGGCATGCTCAGCCTGCTCCTTGCTGCAGGTTCCTGGGAGAAGGGCAGTGGCTCCTGGCCAGGCACCAGGCGTGGTTCGCAGGCCGTGTCAGGCAGGAGTGGGTGCTTGCCCATAGCTGGGGCATCTGGAGACAGTAGCGCACCAGTGCAGCTCAGCGGCCTCAGGGAACGCTGGCCCACAGGCTTTAGGGCAGGCCTGGGGAACGGCAGGGGCTTCTCCACCTTGAGAACACCGTGCATCTCCCGACCATCCCCCATGCAATAGGTCTGCATCCTCCGAACAGGGGCCTGAGCCAAGTGCCTCTCCTTGGCCAGGGCCACCGCCGTGTCGAAAGACATGCTGCCGCCATTACGCCAGCTGGCTTGCCTCTGCTTCTGGAGGGAAGTCTCGGGGGGCTCATGGCTCTTTGTGCTGCTGGGACACTTCTCCACAGGGCCGGGCGGGGAAGACTCCTCGTTCGACTCTGTGACCTCTGCGACTTGGCAGCATGCACCCAGGCTGACAGGGTGCGACTGCCTCTGGAGAGAGGCCCCCTTCCCCGGGCTGGTCTCCCCACTACCGGAGCTCTTCTCTGACGCAGAGAGCTTGGGCCACGTGGATGCTTCACCCAGGTGCATCTTCATCTTCACAGTAGGAGGCATCCTGGCAAACTGGGGCTTGGGGGGCACTATGGGGACGGATTTCACCTGCTGGACTCGGACAGTGCTGGAAGTGACTCTCATAGGGGCGCTGCCGTCGGGGCGCACCCCAGCCGGCGTGTCAGGCTCGGGGAGAACGGGAAGGTCTACGGGCTTCAGTGGCCCAGATTCCAGGGGAAGGCTTGTGGGGCCACTCCCCAGCGACGGGGAAGCATCAGACCAGGGTGCAAGATCCGAGCTAGTCTCAAGCAAGGGAGCAGCCTCAGGGCCGCTCTCATACCCAGGGGCGGTGAGGGCTTCATGGCCTGTCCCTAGCAAGGAGATGGAGGCCTGGGGACCACTCTGATCCAGGGGGACAGCGGTGGTCTCGAGACCTGTCTCTAGAAAGGGGGCAGTGGACATGGGGCCACTCTCACGTATGGGGACAGTGGGGGACTCGGGCCCTGATCCCGGTGAGAGGGTAGGTGCGGTCTTCATTGCAAGAGGCTGAGGTGGGTCCTTTCTACTCTCTGGCTGTTTGGTCTCTAGCATAGGAGGAGCCAAGCCCCCTTGGCCTTCCTGCGCTCTCACTTCCTCTGGGGCACGTCTGTTGGCCTCATGGCTCTGAGCACACAGAGCCAGCTCTGCCTCCCTTAACCTCGGGGCCTGCACTTGCTCATCTCTGGCATGGCTGGCTTGGGCTCCGTGGCCTTCACTCTCCGGAGCCCCTGTGCCGTGGTGCTCCTGCACTGGCACTACATCAGTGGTGGGCTTAGTTCTGGGTGGGCCAGGGCCTGCTTCCAGACCATCGCCCCCTGTTATCTTTATGTCTTCTTCTCGCTGGATGGCTGGGCTGGGCTCCACAGCCTCTCCCTCAGCCCCATCCCCTTCAAGCCCCTCTGGCTGGCGAAGGGCGCTGTGGGGCTCTTCGGCGGCTGCCTTGCTCCCACATGGCGTGGCTAGTTCTGGAGCACAAGGGCCATCTGGCAGAGGCACCTTGGTGCTGCTGCCTTCTTTGGTCAAAGAGGAGCCGTTGGTGTCGCTAGCTAATGGCCCTTCCTCAGCAGGTCCTGGGGGCTGGTTGCTCAGCACCTCTTGAGCCATTTCACCACCCAGCGACCCCTCTGGGAGAGGCACATCCCACCCGTGCTCCGCACCGAGCTGTTGCAACTTCTCTAGGTCGGGAACTAAGGGGCTCAGGTCATCGTAGGCACTCAGGAACACCTCCTCGGAGTCCGTCTCCTTGGAGAGCTCCTCGGTGTCGGAGCAGCTGGTGGCCATGTAATACTGCTCCTCGTTCATGCACTCCTCGATGGAGAGGTACTCCGGGGGCGGCTCCACTGAGAACTCCAGCTAGGGATTGAGAGCACGCAGAAGAGTCACTAAGCAGGTTGGTCACACCACGACCGCAGGCGCCGTCACTGGCATGTGGCCTTGATTTGGCTGATGGAGGTTTTAACAGCCTCCAGTTTCCCTGGGGGGGCAGTGGGCACGGCTGGCACGGGGTTCTCAGCGGGGCCCCTCTGCTCTGCATTCACTTCCCCACCGGGCCTGTCCCAGCCAGAATTTGCCTCTCTGGTTTCCCAGGCTCTCCTGGGAGTGGGAAGAGGTGGCTGGGGGGCGTGGGTGAGGGGCACTGCCTCCTTCCCTAGCACCCAAAGGGTGCTACAGAGATGGCATGTACTAATGAGGGGACAGCGTTCCTACAGGGGGCTGAGACAATGGACCGATTTGTACCAGGTATGTGACCTGTAATTAATGTGTCTACAGGAAGCAGTAGCTGCATAATACAATCTATCATCTGGAGTGTCTGCCTGTCAGTCTATCTAATCTATCCATCCTCTTACTCACCCCTCTGTCTGTCTTTCCATCCCCATACACAGTCATTTAGCTGTCCATCCAGCCATGCCTTCTTTCCTCTCCAATACATCCTTCTATTTATTCATCTCCAGCCTCACCCTTCTAGCTCCAGCCTCATCCATCCAGCCATGCCTCTCTTCTCCCTTCCTCCCCATACATCTGTCTGTCTGCCTGCCCATCCTCACACTCACCTGTCTGTCTGTCAGTCCTCATACACACCCCTCTAGCTTTCTATCTGTCCACCCCCATGCACACCTCTCTGTCTAGCCATCCCTTTCGCTCTTCCTACAAATCCTAGCTCACTGCTTCAGTTTCTAATACATGGTTGGTGCTAAAGGCCAGGATCTAGATTTCAGCACGAACGGGAACTTACATTCATGAACCTGCTCTCCATGTCGTCATCCATTCCTGGGAAGCCCTCCAGCATGTCCCCAGCAAAATCGGAGGTGGTCTCTTCCAGCAAGTTCTTCTCTGGCTGGTCGCCTTCTGTGCTACAGTCCTGCCAGGTGTCCTGATTGTCGAGAAATGAGAAGGAGTCCTGCACCTCCATGGACAGCCTGTTCTCCTCTGAGTCCAGAGCACTCGCCGGCTTTGTATCTGCTTCAAGAATTAAACACAGAAGATGGATTCAGCAAGGAGCCCCACAGCCCTTCTAGCTGAAGGGGGTGATGTGGGACAGTTGTTCCTCACAGGTCTGGGCTCCAGCCTTGGGCTCAGGAGAAGACTAGGCCTCCCTGCCCCAAGATTGTTCAATAGCAGCAAAGGAATCAGCCACCACAGCCAGTTACCATGGCAGGAGTGGTACAGAAGTTACTGTGAACTATGCCTACTCAGTGTGGTTTTCTGTCCCCCTCTAGCAGGGACTAGGCCAGTTTAAGATTGATGAGCCTACTGCAGCCTCTTAGTTCAGGCAATGGGTGCTCATGCATGATGAGCTCAGAGATCCCAGGTTCAATCCCCATGCTGGCCAACCTGTGCAGAGTCATCAGAGTTACGTTACCCAGCGTTTCCATTCCAAAACAAAACCTGACACCAGGAACCACCGACAAAGATGGGAAAGCCCTCTCAGGTCCCATCCTGCTCCCTATGCCCCTCAAAGGGCTGCAGTAGGATTGCTGGCAGGCTCTCAGTGGGAGCCTAGCTTTTGCCCAACACAGCAGACTTGGGGGGCAGGGGGGATGGGGCGACATCAGAGAAACCGTCTTGGCTTCCTGATTCTCGCCCATGACACAAGCCAGAGCCACTTGGAATCTGCTTTAACCCATGCTAGCTGGGTATGGTCTAGTGTACAGGAGATGATACACCAGGTGGAGATTGCTGGTGTCTTCCCTCTGCAACACACTTCCTCGCACCTCGATATGCCCCCTCTATGCCCATGGCTCTGGGGTGGGAGGTGTAGGAACCAGCTGTGGCTGTTTAGTTTGTACCTGCCAGCGACTTGGCCGGACAGGAGAGTCGTGGGAGGTGTCCACTCGATTTCTGTTGTCTAAGCAGCTCACTGGGTGCAGATGAAGGCAGAGAATCCACCCAGCTTTGTCCACTCCAGGCTTAGCCCCAAAGGGATGGGGCTCCCGCCACTTCCCCTCGGAGACTGTTCCACTGGCCAACAGACCTTCAGTGGGAGGTAAATTCTCTCTTGGTGTAACTGGGTGAATAAATGCTACTGCAGTCCATGGAGCTGCACCCCTTTACATCAGCAGAGAAGTTTAGCCTAAATTCCCGCTTTCTTAACTTCATCACGTTCACAGGTTAGCCCAGAATAATTTGTCTCCGTGGCCACTGCCCCCTCTGGACGCTTGGGGAGTGTCACGTTATCTCCAGGGCTCTGTATGCTTTAGAACAAGCTAGCTGGAAATTCAGCGGCAAGGTCCCAGGATTTGGGGGTTTCTCCTGTGCAGCAGGTCTCTGGTGCCTGTAGCAGCTTTGTTTAGATATCCAAAATTTGAGGGATTTTTAATGAAATATGTAAAGGAGGAAGGAAAGTTTGTAGATGTTAAGGCCCGAATGGACCATTAGATCATCAAGTCTGATCTGTAGAATTTCACCCCCTTTCTCCTATGTTGAACCCAGTAACTTGTGTTTGGCTAAAGGATGTCTCCCAGAAGGCACCTGCTCCATATCCAAAGACATCTCGAGCTGGAGAATCCATCACTCCCCTTGTGTGCTTGTTCCGGTGGTTACCCACCTTCACTGTTAGATATTTGGTTTATTTCTAACTGGAACGTGCCTGGCTTTAACTTCCAGCCACTGGGTCTTGTTCTGCCTTTGGTTGGGGGTGGGGAGCAGGAGACCATTGAGACCTTCAACAGAATTAGGGGCATTGGCTCTTTTGGGGGGCACACACTTGGCCAGAGAAATCCAGTTCAATGGGGCCCCAGGGCATCAAGAGCTCTGTGCTGGAAAGAAGCTGCCCAAGAGAGGGAGGGAAGGAAGGAAGGAGACACCCAGGAGAAGTGACCAGGTCCAGCTCCCTTGCCTTGAAGTTCTGCTCAGCTTCTCCTGTGCCTGATTCTGGGTCTGCACAGTTAGAAAATTGTTCCTACTGATCCAACTGAAACTCCCTTGCTGCAATCTAAGATGATTCTTTCTTGTCCTCCCCCTTGGTGAATGTAAGAATGGCCTGACTGGGTCAGACCAATGGTCCGTCTAGCCCAATATCCTGTCTTCTGACAGTGGCTGATGCCAGATGCTTCAGCAGGAATGAACAGAATAGGGCAATTATTGAGTGATCCATCCCCTGTCACCCAATCCCAGCTTTTGACAGTCAGAGGTTAGGGACACCCAGAGCATGAGTTGCTTCCCTGACCATCTTGGCTAACAGCCATTGATGGACCTCTCCTTCAGGAACTTATCTAATTAGTTTTGGCACCCAGTTATATTTTTGCCCTTCACTGCATCCCCTGGCAATAATTTCCACAGATTGACTGTGTTGTGTGAAGAAATACTTCCTTTTGTTTGTTTTAAACCTGCTGCCCATTAATTTCATTGGCTGACCTCTGGTTCTTGTGTTATGTGAAGGGGTAAATCCTTATTCACTTTCTCCAGTCATGATTTTATAGACTTCTATCATACCCCCATTAGTTGTCTCTTTTCCAAGATGAACAGTCCCAGCCTTTTAAATCTCTCCTCATACGGAAGCTGCTCCAGACCCCGAATCATTTTTCTTGCTCTTCCCTTTACAAAAGCCATGTTGACTCTTTTCCAATTTACTTTTTCCAATTCAAATACATCTTTTTTTGAGATGGGGCAACCAGAACTGCACATAGTAGTCGAGGTTGGGGTGTACCGCGGATTTCTATAATGGTGTTATGATATTTTCTGGCTTATTATCTATCCCTTTCCTAATAGTTCCTAACATTTTGTTAGTGTTTTTGGCTGCTGCAGCACATTGTAACCTATCACTTAAATCACCCTCTGTACTACATGATGGAGGGTAGCTAATGCAACACCTATTTTTTAAAAAGCCTCCAGAGACTATCCTGGCAATTCCAGGCCAGTAAACCTAACTTCAGTACCTGGCAAATTGGTTGACACTGGAGTAAAGAACGGAATTATCAGACATATAGATGAACACAATATATTGGGGAAGAGTCAACATGGCTTTAGTAAAGGGAAACCGTGCCTCATCAGTCTATCAGAATTCTCTGAGGATATCAAGAAGCATGTGGACAAGGGTGATCCAGTGGATGTAGCGTACTTGGACTTTCAGAAAGCCTTTGACACTGTCCATCATCAAAGGCTCTTAAGCAAAGTAAGCAGTCACGGGATACGAGGGAAGGTCCTCTCATGAATCAGTAACTGGTTAAACGATAGGAAACAAAGGGTAGGAAGAAATGGTCAGTTCTCACAGTGGAGAGCGGTAAATAGTAGGGTCCCCCAGGGGTCTGTACTGGGACCAGTACTTTCAACATATTCATAAATGATCTGGAAAAAGGGGTGAACAGAGAGATGGCAAAGTTTTCAGGTGATACAAAATTACTCAAGATAGTTAAGTCCAAAGCTGACTGAAGAGTTACAAAGGGACCGCACAAAACTGGATCACTGGGCAACAAAATGACAGATGAAATTCAATGTCAATTAATGCAAAATAATGCACACTGGAAAAAAATCATCTCAACTACACATATGAAATGATGAGGTCTAAATTAGCTGTTACCACTCAGGAAAGAGGTCTTGGAGTCATTGTGGATGCTCAATGCTTTGGGTGTCCCTAAACCTCCAGAAGCTGGGATTGGATGACCATGGATGGATCACTCAATAATTGCCTTGTTCTGTTCATCCCCTCTAGCATCTGGCATGGGCCACTTTCAGAGATATGAAACTAGGCTAGCTGGACCAGTGGTCTGACCCAGTCTAGCTGTTATTTGAATGCAACTGAGCAGGTGGGAACAAGGAGGCAGCTAAGCACCCCATGACCAGCCCCGAAGTGTCATGACCCATAAGTCACAAACCCAGGTCTGTAGGAGTCCTGGGAGGGTCATCATTCTCCAAGCCTTCACCCAACCAACTAGAGGCCCATAGGCCTCCACAGCCACCGGCAGACAAGCTCCCGCCTCCTCGCCTCCTCCCCCGACTCAAACGTGCCATGTCCCTGCTCCTCCCTCTCAGCACTTCCCGTCCCCACCACCTAACAGCTGTTTGGCAGTGCTTAAGACTTTCCGGGAGGGGGGAGGAGCAGGGATGCGATGTACTCGGGAGAAGGTGGGGAAGAGGCAGGGCAGGGCAGGGGTGGGGACTTGGGGGAAGGAGGTGGAATGGGGGNAGGGGGTGGGGCTGGGGTGATAAAAAGTGGGGGGTGGAGTGGGAATTTTGGAGAAGGGGTGAGGTGAGGGTGGTGCAGGGGTGGGAAGAGGTGGGGCAGAGCGGTGGGATTGAGCACCCACCAACCAAAGGGGAAGTCGGCGCCTATGTAGAGGCCTCACCTTGAACTGGGAATCCCTGAAGCCCAGCTCAGCTAGAAGGCTCTACTCCTGGGTCCCCCAACTGGTGGAACACCGGAGCTTCTGATTGGCCCACTGCCCCTACTTGAGCAAGAAGGCATAAGAGGAAGTTGCCTGTACACCTGGGCTCTCTCCTGCTCACCTAGTGCTAACCCCCTCTCGGTTTCCTCCAGCGGCCTGACTCTCCATTCCTGACCTCAGCTCCGGGCCGCCTGGTTCTGAACCCTGGCTGCCGTGGGGACCCTGCCCCCCACCCTGTGTTAATCACTAAGCCCAGCTGCCGATGTCCCAGCCCTGACACTAAGTGTTATGTGGACACTGGGGGTTTATGCAACCCCATTTGGGAACTACTGGCCCAGTGGTTAATGCTCTGATTCAGCAAAGCCCAGCAACATGTGCTTGAGTTTTGAATCCAGCAGAACCACTCACGAGTTCAAAGCTAAGCGTATGCTCGAGTGCTGTCCTGAAATGGGGCCTGCCACGCCCGCCTGGGATTCAGAAGACCTGGGTTCTCTTTCCACCTCGGCCACAGATTAATGCTCTGTCTGCGCTATGGAGACGCTCTGGCCCAGCCACACCTGCCAGCCCTCTAGCCCAGACGTCGCTCACGCCAGCAGATGGGGTTTTTCCACTGGCATAACAGCACCACTAATGACAACAGCTACATTCACAGCCCTCTTTCCCTGACATCTTCATCGACAAGGCTTGAGCTGCTCCACAACATTTTGCCGGTATGGCGATGCCGGCCAGGAGTCTGAAAAAAAATCACCGCCCTAACTGGTGTAGCTGTGGCAACAAAACGCCTGGTGTAGCCACACGTGCTTTTGGAGGTGGCGAGGCGATGCTGAGTGAAGAACTCTTTTCGCCGGCACACCTTGCTGCATCCAGGTGGGCAGGTCATGCCTCTGTGCCCCTCAATGGAGATAGCACTACCAGCCTCCTTAGCCCAGAGGGCTCCATCCGGCGTCATTCATGAGTGCCCGGGAAATGCTTGGAGCCCTCCAGCACAGGGAGGTGCAGAAGGACACCGCATTGTTTGTTATGATTGATGGTCTCTCGGTCCAAATGAAGCCTCAAGGTCTCTCTGCTGTCCCCCAGAGGACACTTCAGCTATCTGTGATACTGCTCTGGCCCCCAGCATCGCTGCATCTGAGGCAGGAGCGATGGAAGTGCCTTAACGTGGGAGGGCCACCGGTGCCTGAACTGCGGCCCGGCATCCCCACGCTGAGCTGCCCCCCGCAGGCCCTGCCCCCACACTGCCCCTTCTCCCCAAGCCCCTGCCCTCACGCCTCCCCTCCCCCGCCCATGACAACTCTTCCCCCTAAGACTCTGCACTGCTTGCTCCTCTCTGCCCCCTCCCCCGTCACTCTCTCTTACGGCTGGTAAAAAGCGGGGGGCATGTCTCCCTGGCCCCCCTGTTCCAGTGCCCCTGGTCTGAGGCCCTCACAATCTGTAGGGCACATTTCCTCTTCCCAATTCCCCAGTGAGGTAGGACAGGGCTACTGTCGCCATTGCAAAGTGAGACACAAAGTGACTCGCACAAAGTCACCCAGGCCAGGGAAAGGACCGTTGGTCTCAGAAGTCCCAGGCTGGCACGCTAACCACTGGGCTAGCCTGCCACTCCCTTGGAGTAGATGCCAAGACATGCAAACTCGCCAGGGCTGGGCAAACGTCACGGTGGAGATGGAAAGCTTGTGCCAAATTTGACTACGAGACGACAGCTCTGCCAACTGTGTGTGGGGGTGGGGGGGAGGCCAGGTGAAGCCCTAACCTACTCATGCAGCTGTGGCAGAGGAGGAAAGTGGGAGAGAGGCACATTCAGAAACAACATGGGGTAGAGGAAGGGAAAGTTCCCTAAATACTGCCTGTGGGTCTGAGGTCTGGCTGGCTCATCACAGACCTGCCTTGACTCAGAATGGGGAAGTGAGATGCTGCGGTTGACTAACAAACTGCTTCAGAGGGCACGTCAACTGCATCTCCTCCCACCCGTGCCTGGGTGTCTGTTGATTCTGTTGTGTCCTGTCTGTGCTGGACTGTGAGCTCCCTAGGGCATGGGCTAGCTCTGTGATTTGCATGTACAGCGCCTAGCACTATAGGGCCCTGATCCCTTCCTGAGGTCCTTAGACGCTGCCACAGCAGAGCAGAATGCAGCCTGCGTGTCAACTCCAGTCATAAGCAAAGATGATTTGAAACCAAACTGGACACAAGTTTGGGTCCAAGTCATAGGCACCGACTTCCCTGCTTTTCTGTGGGTGCTTGACCCCACCTCTTCCCCCAGCCCTGCCCCCCACTCCAACCCTTCCGTGAGTCCCTGCCCCTGCCCCCCTGCCTCTTCCCACCCCACCCCTGCACCTATTCCAACCCCTTCCCGATCATCAAGTCTGATCTGTAGAATTTCACCCCCTTTCTCCTATGTTGAACCCAGTAACTTGTGTTTGGCTAAAGGATGTCTCCCAGAAGGCACCTGCTCCATATCCAAAGACATCTCGAGCTGGAGAATCCATCACTCCCCTTGTGTGCTTGTTCCGGTGGTTACCCACCTTCACTGTTAGATATTTGGTTTATTTCTAACTGGAACGTGCCTGGCTTTAACTTCCAGCCACTGGGTCTTGTTCTGCCTTTGGTTGGGGGTGGGGAGCAGGAGACCATTGAGACCTTCAACAGAATTAGGGGCATTGGCTCTTTTGGGGGGCACACACTTGGCCAGAGAAATCCAGTTCAATGGGGCCCCAGGGCATCAAGAGCTCTGTGCTGGAAAGAAGCTGCCCAAGAGAGGGAGGGAAGGAAGGAAGGAGACACCCAGGAGAAGTGACCAGGTCCAGCTCCCTTGCCTTGAAGTTCTGCTCAGNTGCCTTTCGCAAAGTCTAGGGTTCTGGATCCAGGGTTCTCATTCAGGCCGACCTCTAGTTCTGAATCTCAGAAGTTCCTCGTCCTAACGGCGAGGTGAAATTTAAAAACCCGAGTCCAGGTAACACTTAAAAACACAACAACCGCTGGGGATAAAAGTCTAATTCAACTCCAGGAGCAGAAAAGTCCTGATCACCCATCCAATTCCCTTGCAAAATACAGCGCGGTAACACACACAACCAATGAAACACAAGGCAGGAGCCATCCAGCATAAGAACCAATTCTCTGGCTGAAAGCACCCCGTGGGTAGGGCACTTCACAGCTGATGAGAGCTGCTGCTTCTTACCTCTATAGCTGCCACCCTACAAGCACAGATGCTTCCCTGTCTGAACTTGAGCTCAGGTCCCTGTTGAAGCGGATGCCCTCACAATACTTAATGGGCCATAAGGCTCCCAGTTCTGCATTAGGACACACTCAGAAATTAGTGCTAGGTTGCTTGTTGTAAAGAGGGTGGTGATCAAATTGTTTTCTTTGTTCAGGAGGAGGAGGATTGGCTTAAACTGCAGCAAGGGTTTAGGATAGATATTAGGAAAACTTTCTAACCCTAAGCTCTGGAACAGGCGACCCAAGGAGGCAGGGCCACCCAGAGGATTCAGGGGGGCCCCGCTTCGGCGGTAATGCAGCGGCGGGGTGTCCTTCCACTCTGGGACCAGCCACCGAAGTGCCCCGAAGACCTGTGGCGAGGGGCCTCCACTGCTGAATTACCGCCGAAGACCCAGCTCTTCGGTGGCAGGTCCCGAGGTGGAAGGACCCCCCACTACGGGTCTTCGGGGCACTACGGCGGCGGGTCCCGGAGCGGAAGGACCTTCCGCCACTGAATTACCAATGACGACGACCCAGAGCCAGGGCCTCTGGAGTGAGTGAAGGACCCCGCTCCAGGGGCCCCGAAAAACTCTAGTGGGGGCCCCTGTGGGGCCTGGTGCAAATTTCCCCACTTGCTCCCCCTCTGGGCGGCCCTGCAGGGAGGCCGTGGAATCCCTAGCCTGGTGATTTTTAAGAAGAGGTTGGACGAACACTTGTCAGGGATCGGCAGGGTTTACACGATCCTGCCTCAGCACGGGGCGAAGGAGGCTATGTCCTTCCAGCCCTCCAATTCTCTGATTCTACAATATTGCAAGTACACTCACAGCTAGAGCCCTACGCAGACACAAAATTTGTATCCGCATCCAATCAGTGATGCACAAACATGGTCCGCGGATATAAAGTGGAGAGCTGCAGATTTGCAGGGTTCTACTCACAGCCCCAGTGCATCAGCTACTGCAAAGAGAAACAGAAACCTGAACTTGGCCCTGGCCAGGGGGAGCAGCTTGTCAGTTTACCTGTAAAATCTATTTGCAATTTTCACATCATTGCACGTTTTGGGCTCAGGAGATCTTAAAATTCAGTCGATTTAGGCTAAAAAATGCAGGAGTTTGGTACAAAACACAATGTAAGAAAACCCCAAATCAGTAGTCACATTTCAATTCAATTTGGGGTTAGTATCGTTTTTGTTTCAATTCCAACTGAAAAAGTTTTTCATTTGGATTTCAACCCCCTGTGGCGTGTGCAACCACGACACCGGGGCATTGGGTTAGCTCCGTGACACTCAGACTGAGCCTTGGGAGCAGCAAGTGGCATGTTCATGTGGCTCCTGCAGCACCTGATATTAAAACATGGTGTGATTTAACTATTAAGCTGTCTAAGTTTTGAACCAAGCAGGACGCTTTTACTATGTCTGTTACCAACTGGAGAATACTTGGTCAGTCATTTCGCTGTGAGAATAATAGATATATAGTAAATGAAAGAATGAATTCACACTCCCGTGGCTCTTTGGGGTAATGCTGATCGCTAATTTGGCTCCTGAACTGCTGAAGTCTGAGTCCTGTGGCACCTTATAGACTAACAGACGTTTTGGAGCATGAGCTTTCGTGGGTGAATACCCACTTTGTCAGATGCATGTAGTGGAAATTTCCAGGGGCAGGTATATATATGCCCTTAGCCTATAAGGTGCCACAGGATTCTTTGCTGCTTTTACAGATCCAGACTAACACGGGTACCCCTCTGATACTTGAGGTCTGAGTATCACTGTTCTCGCATAAACCACTAGCCAGCATGTATTACCAGCCTTCCCGACTCTATGCCCAAGGATGCGAGTCTGTTACCGCCCTGCATAGGCAGCCGTAACTCTTTCATTCAAGCTGTAGCCACTCCTGATGCCAGCTCCGGAGATCCCCAGTGCGTCACACCAGAAAGTGAAACTGACACATCTGTCTACTTCACAGAAAGGAGTCAGTGGTGAAATGTATTTTAGCCTTAGGAGATTCTTTACATTTCTTTCTGCTCTGCAGTACTTAGAGTCTAAGCCCCTTGCCCAAGGAACTGGGGTTTGTACAGCTCCTGACGCTCCGGAGTCCTGGTCCATGCACTATGGGAGAGGTTTTCAACCTGTGGTCCACAGACCTCTGGAGCTCTGCAGATTACGTCTAAGATTTCCAAAGTGGTCCACACCTGTATTCAAAATATTTTAGGGGTCTACGAATGAAAAAAGGTTGAAAACCACTGTACTGCAGTAATAAGAATAATTCATAATAGGTTGGGAATTTTTCATATTTAATTTGACAGTGTCCCTATTCGTGTTGTTTTTTGTTTTTTTGGTTACTAATATTCTAAGGACCATTTAAGGCAATTCAGTCCTGAGAATGCTAAAGGATTAGCAAACCTGCCTTGCAGTGACAGACTCCAGGAGCTCCATCTATTTAGCTTAACAAAGAGAAGGTTAAGGGGTGACAATCACAGTCTGTGAGTACCTATGTGGGGAACAAACATTCGATAATGGGCTCATCAGTCTAGCAGAGAAAGGTCGAACAGGATCCAATGGCTGGAAGTTGAAGCTAGACACATTCAGCTTGGAAATCAGGCAGGCATTTTTAACAGTGAGGTTAATTCATAGCTGGAACAATTTCCTGAGAGTGGTTGTGGATGCTCCCTCACTGACAACTTTGATCACAACTTGGTGTTTCTCTAGGGATTATTTTGGGGCATTCCTTGGGTGTTTGGGTACCTGCAGTTTATTAACCTTCATCCTTAGAATTCTTTAGCACTTTTTCACCTATACATTTCAAAGCACTTTACAAAACTGTCTGCATTTCCCCAAGGAGGTGACTGAGGTACGGATTGGGGCCACCCAGGGGGCCAATGGCTGAGCTGGGTATAGAAAGGAGGGATGAAATGCTGGTCCTCAGGAGAGTTGGGATTTCAATAGGGCCAGGACTTCAGGCTGGGTCTCCTGACTCCCCGTCTCATGCTGTATCTACCTTTGGAAATTCAGCATTAAGACCCAGATCTTCAAACACCAATGGGTGTTAAGTACCTAAACACCTTTGAGCATCTGGGAGTGACTGGGCCAAAGTCACCTAACAGGTGCATGGCAGAGCTAGGGATGGTGGCGGGATGGGACACGACAGGACCCTCCCCTGAACATAGACCACGCCTGTGAAACAGACCCAAAATCAAACCAGCTGCTTACCCACGTGATCTTCCTTGGGGAGGGGGGTCTTAGCCCCCAGCCCGTCCTCTGCTTCTAGCTCCTTGGACGACCTCTCCAGAGCCTCCTTGTCTAAGGTGCTATAGCTCAGAGCCGGGCACTCCAGCCCCCGGGTCAGGCGGGACAGGGAGATGTTGGAGGTGATGTGGAAGGGAACAGTGACTGAGAAGGGGACGGAGATATGGACCCCAGCGCACTTCTCTGCCCGGTTCCGCGCAGTCATGGGCGAGCGGCCCTGCGGGGCACTCCCCACCAGTGAGGCCCGGCCGGCCTTGGGGGTCGTGGGCTCTGATTTGGCGCTGGCTTCGCTCTCGGACTCGAATGTTTGCTGCCCCTCCTCGCCCTGGAATTTTCCGTCAGGGTACTCATCCGACTCCAGAAAGCTCTCCTCCCGGGAGGAAGGGCTGTCGAAACTCTCGCGGCGCTGTGGGGCCTGTTTCTGTGATCTCTTCCTGCCCAGCCTGGCATTGTCTAGATGCAAAGAGGGAGACAGATCAGAGACTTGAGAGGCGAATAACGCACTCACCCTGCCCCACATTCACAAATAGGGTGGGTGCCCAAACAGAGGGGCACCAAGGCAAGACACTGCAGCTGCCCTGCTCCGCGTCGCTGAGCCCCGGTGAAAATCCCAGTGTCTGCATGGGAATCAGGACATTAGCTCAATACCGCCATTTCCCCAAGATTCATTGCAGCAGGAGAAGCAGCACTGCAGCCAGAGCCGCCAGCACATGGAATGCGAGCATCCGTGCCCACCAGTCTCGGTGCCACTTGTAGCACGCAGCAGTGTCAGACCACAGCAGCTGTTCGGGGGCGGGGGGTGGAGGGGCTCAGTTCACGCAGCAGTGACCTTGTGCCGACCGCATTCTGGGAAACGCGGTACATCACCCGTGACTGACGCTGCCGCACGTGTGCCAAAAAATATCCGCAATGTTCCAGGGCCTTACGCGGCACACAAGGGCTGCCCACAGAGACAACAAGTCCCAACATGCAATGCTCCCTCTTGATCTGAAGCTAGAGCCTTGTCTCTGTAGCCTGCAGTTCCACATGAAAGACTTGGGGGGAAGAAAGGGGGATGGTCTGCAGTTGGTCCCTGCCAGGCCAGGATGAGCCTGAGGAGCATGTCAAGGCAGACAGAGGGAAGTCCAGCAGCAATCGCTAAACTCAGGGGCACCAGGAAGCCACCAGGCTGTCCTCCCACAAAGCCAGATGCCAGATTCAGACCAGGTGTGAGCAGCTGCACCACTGGGGGAAAGGAATGGATTTGCACCAGATTACAGAGGGGACCCGATTCTCAGTTACACTGCGGCCCCTTCGCATCACTCCAGCAGAGCCGAAGGGGCCTTCAAGTGAGTGTGACTGATTTACCCTGGAAGGCAACCGTGTAAAGGGGCGTAATGCCAATGGGGATCAGGCCCCAGGTCTCGATTTGACCACCTCAAGAGGACTGAACCGAAATGGGGAGAGAAGCAAAGGCTATAGCTAGGGTTGCCAACTTTCTAGGATTGTCCTGGAGTTATGTCATGTGATGAAACCTCCAGGAATACGTCCAACCCAAATTGGCAACCTTCACTACATGAGATCCCCAAGAACTGGTTAGACCGCGGCAGGCAGTGCAATTTCTGGCAATAGTTTGGACAACCCTCACTGAACGATGTTCAACCGGATCGACTCACATTTCAGTGTCTTAGGCGCTGGTTGTATTAAACATGCACGTTTAGGTGTCAGTGGGATTGTACGGCATTGGCTAGAGCCCTGGCTCCTGTAAACCTTGTTACGAGCTTCAAGGGACTCTTGAAAACAATGGGCTCTGAGAGAAGTGAGCTGTTCGTTATGTAGGTTTCCTAGGCAATACTTGGGAGGAGGGGAAGGCAAATACCCACCTCCAGATCCGACCTTTGGAAATTTCGCCCTGGGGAGGGGAACTTTGTCTACAAATGACCTATTCCCAGGATCAAAAGGCCTAAATGGCATAAAGGAGGAACTCAGATTCATGGGGTTCTTGTTTTGAGCAAAAGGAATTATGAACTTGTAGCCAGGGGAAAACCCCTGGCTGAGTTTGATGAACTGTTCCAGCCAGAGCCCTTGCTGGACTTGGAGGGATCTCTGGCTATTAGCCTGCATGCGGGTAGGTTCTGTGATTGTTTTTAATACCTTTCTTTGTAATGCTTTTCCCTTAAGAATAAACATACTTGCTGTGTGGTAGCTTAACTGTGGCAATTATGTTGTTTACTGTCTCTGAGGAGAAAAGTAAAGAAGCTCAGCTTAGGCAGTCTGACTGTCCTGGGGAATTCACGATGTGTAGGTGGGGAGCCGTGCAGACTGGAAATACCCTGGTCAGGAGGGAGAGGACTGCGCCTCTCTGCCCAAGAGGGATGACTCCCAGGGAACCAGAAGCGAGACAGTGGGTGTCCTTACTGGACCACAGAGGGGAGATAGACAAACACCCGTAAGTAGAGGCCCTACCAAATTCATGGCCATGAAAAACGAGTCACAGACCATGAAATCTGGTCTCCCCACCATGAAAACTGGTCTTTCGTGTGCTTTTACCCTATACGATACAGATTTCACGGGGGAGACCAGCATTTCTCAAATTGGGGGGCCTGACCCAAAAGGGAGTTGCAGGAGGGTTGCAAGGTTATTTCAGGGGATCGCGGTACTGCCACCCTTACCTCTGCGCTGCCTTCAGAGCTGGGCGGCCAGAGAGTGGTGGCTGCTGGCTGAGAGCCCAGCTCTGCAGGCAGCAGCGCAGAAGTAAGGGTGGCAATACCCTACCAGGCCGTCCTTACCTCTGCGCTGCTGGTGGCGATGGCTCTGCCTTCAGAGCTGGGCTCCTGGCAGGGCCATCCCTAGGCATTTTGGTGCCCTATGCAGCCCCCCATGAAATTGACCAAAATGGACCGTGAAGTTGGTAGGTCCCTACCCATAAGGGGTGGTCTGGGGAAACTGACTTATGCCTTAGCACTGGGGGATGGGCTAGATGGCCTCCCAAGGTCCCTTCCAGCCCCACATTTTTACAACGCCCCAGGATTTCTCCACCTACCATCGTTAGCGTCCGGCACAGAGCTAAGGGAGTCCATGCTTTTGGCTGGCCGCAAGCTCATTTTAACGGATTTGTCCTCTGCAAAAGAAACACAGTACACAGCTGAACAGGAGCAAACGTCCTTCAGAGAATGGAAAGTATCAGAGGGGGAGCCGTGTTAGTCTGGATCTGTAAAAAGCAACGGAGAGTCCTGGGGCACCTCAAAGACTAACAGACGTATTGGAGCATGAGCTTTCGTGGGCGAATACCCACTTCGTCAGAAATGTAATGGAAATTTCCAGAGGCAGTTATAAATATGCAGGCCAGAATCAAGTCTGGAGATAACGAGGTTAGTTCAATCAGGGAGGATGAGGGTTTCTCCTTCCTTGGTGTTCACACCTCAACTGCTAGAAGAGGGCTTCATCCTCCTGGATTGAACTAACCTCGTTATCTCCAGACTGATTCTGACCTGTATATTTATACCTGCCTCTGGACATTTCCATTACATGCGTTGGACGAAGCGGGTATTCACCCACAAAAGCTCACGCTCCAATACATCTGTTAGTCTATAAGGTGCCCCAGGACTCTTCGTTGCTTTTTACAGTAAATGGAAAACTCTCAGGGCAGGTCCACACTACAGCCGCTACAGAGGCACAGCGGCTGTGCCGCCGTGGTGCCATAGCATGGATGCTTCCTCCCACAGAAGGGGTTTTCCGTCGCTGTAGTTAACCCACTTTTCTGGGAGGCGATAGCTAGGGCTACACTGGGGGTCAGGTCGACCTAACTCCAGCACTCAGAGTGCAAAATTTTTCACAGCCCTGAACGACGTAGCTGGGTCAATCTAGTTTTTAAGCGTAGACCTGGCCTGAGACGCCAGCTAGTAGAAGCAGCTGCAGAAGCAGCCAAAGTAGGGATTGCTGCACTGAATGGGGGAGGCGGTAAAATGGGACCCAGCCTGGACCCCCGCTCCCCACTGCACCTCACAGACCAAGAACTTTGCAAAGGAGACACCCTCCCCTACCCCGCCATGCACACATACAAACTCTGGGGACCATATCGATTTCCTCCAAGTGTTGGATGAAAAAATATCAAAATGTTACTTTAGACTTTATCATTTTAATTGCATTGCATTGAATTCTATTGCATTTCATTTCATTCTATTGCATCGTATTGTATTCTATTGCATTGTATTGTATTCTATTGCATTGTATTGCATTGCATTCTATTGCATCATATTGTATTGTATTGCATTGCATTGCATTCTATTGCATTTCATTTCATTCTATTGCGTCATATTGTATTGCATTGCATTGCATTGCATTATTATAACACTGAAACAAGCACTTTCACCTTATGAGAAAGAACCACTTGGATATTTCCAAACCATTTTTTCCCCAGACATTTTGGTTTGTGGGGAATTTTGAAATTTCAGCTTTTTGTTCGGACAGAAGGAGATTCCAAAATGTGGGGATTTCCTGTGGGATGGACACTCCGAGTTCCAGGCAGAGCTATTCCTGTTAGCAGAGGCCAGTCATCATGGGAAAGGCCCTCGTGGAAAGTCCAGCAGTTGCATGGGGAGCGTGAACAGATCCAGCAAGGAAGGGAAGAGCCCCCAGAAAGCCAGACCCAATTAACCCCTCATTCTCCATTCTTCTAGCCTGCCATTTCCTCCCTCGGTTCTCTTCCTCCCCACCCCGTACCTTTCTCCTCTGCCTTGGCCAGCTTGCGTTTGGAGTCATTGCTGGATCTGCCCAGGTTGAAGATCGACCTCCATTTCTTTACCTTCAAGGAGCCTTTTCTTCTGTGAAGAATGGCAGAGGTTAGAACGGCACCCACAGGCAGGGGGCTCCAGTGCAGAGGGAGCCCGTGTCTGTGTGGTGTGGGCCCTGTGGGGTGGGACACATCAGGACTCTCCATCATGGTCTGTGCGGGTGCTCTGCATGCACTCCCTTGTGGGCTGTGTTAGTCCAGCTCTTGTGTATCTCTGACCCTGTCACGGTGTGTGCCTGGGCACATGCGTGGGTATATCCACTGTCGCCCTCTAGTGAATGGAGCCTATTAGTGCTACTTGTCTACAGGCAGAGCTGGTCAATTCGCCAGCTATTTGCCCAGTAGGCACGGACCTGTGATTTCCATTTCTCCTCCCGCGTGCCCCAGTCTATACATGGTCAGGGACCATCCCCCTGGGGAATCAGGTGCATTAGAGCACAGATGATGTGTGAAAGCGTCTAGCGCTTGGTGCATTTCCTCATTCCAACCCCTGCTCCCGGGGACTAATCTGCACCCGGGTCACTGGGGATTAAACCCAGGCAGCTGGTAAAGCCCAGATGGAGAAGGGAGGGGAGGGATGGGGCCCGTACTTGTGGTCGTTGAGCTCGATGATGGTGTGGTAGGGACGGATCTGTGGCGGTCCGTCTCCCTGGTTCAGCATGGCGGGCAAGTTGTAGGACATGGTCTGGCTGTCGGGGTGGACTCCTGGCAACCCCAAGCCGGACAGGAGGAGAGATTTCCGGAGATTCTCACGGTCACTTCCTAGGATGGGGAAACAAACACCCAGATGATTCAGCTGGCGCTCTCGGGGCTAGGAGTGGGTGCCAGCGGCTGCCAGCAGGGAGTCTCGGGTCCAAAGACAGTCACAGCCAATGAGAGCCAAGAGCCCACCGTCAGGCTCAGGAGAAGGAGCCTCCCAGCTCCTTAAGGGAGTAAAACCAGCTAGAGACAAAGGGAGCGACCAGCCAGGCACTAAGCCGCACGGCCAGGCCAGGGCTAATCCAGGTGGCTAGTGGGGCTGAGGATAATGGCTGCAGGTGGTGAGTGTTGAAGGCAAAAAAGCCAGGAGAAGCAGTTGTGAGTGTGATATCGGGAGGAAGCAGAGAGGCAGGGCTTCTTGGGCACAGAGCTGCTGGAGGGGCAGACATGGGGATTTCTGAGCAAGGAAACTCCCTGCTGTTGGTTGTTTCTCCTGCAGCAGGAGTCTGTGGACGTGGTCTATAAACAAACATGATTCCAGCAAAGAATATCCTTGCCTCATAGCACCGATCTCTCCTCTTATCGGAAACAGCCCCACAAGACCCTGAATATTGGCAACCCCCTCGGGCTAAAGGGGCAACACCACCATGAGCTCAGAGGCAGTGTGGTCCAGTGGCAAGAGCACTCAGCTGAGACTCTTGGAGACCAGCGTTCTATTCCCAGCTCTGCCACTGATCTCACTGGGTGACTTTGGGCAAGTCACTGCCCTGTCCTGTGCCTCAGTTTCCCCTCCCACTTTGACCTGTCTATTCAGACAGCAAACTCTTTGGGTCAGGGACTGTCTCACTATGTGTCTACGCAGCACCTGCCATGATGGGATCCTGATATTGTTGGGGGCCTCTAGGCAGCTGGTGTTATACTAGTAACACATTACAATGGTCTCGTACTTCAGTGGATCTTCTGGGATCCCTCCAATTTGCTTCAAGAGGCTGATGGGCCAGAACCAGAAGAGATGAGGAGGCTGATACTTGCCATGCCCACCAGGGCAGAGGGGAGAAGATGAGAGACAGAAAGATAAAGCCAGGCTCAGGGGGCTGGTGAGAACTGAGTAAAATCGCCCAGGTCCCTGCTTCTGTGTCCCCATGGATGGGGAGGGTTTCCCCACCCCTAAAGCTGGGGGCCGATCAGGGTATCGCTGGGCACATTAACAGCAGTCACCCTCTCTTGGCACCCAAGGTGCGGTGACACCCATGGGTGCTTGCCCTGGCCATACTCGGCTCCCTTTGCAGGTGCTGGGTGTTTCACCACTGACTGCAGCGGGAGCACGGCCGGGCCAATGCAAGTGCTCTGAGACTCCGCTCCGTACGCTGATACCCTGAGACGCTGCCTGAGCCCAAGCAATGGTCCAGTTCCTTCTCAATCCCAGGCAGGCGGCCTGTGCCAGCAGCACGGGGGTGGGGAGGGCAGAGTCCCAAACCCTGATCTGCCCATGGGAGGGTGCTCCCGGGGGGCTGTGCATGCTGCGTACCTCACTAACTCCTGTCGGGCTTTGGCAGGCAGGTGCTGCAAAGGGCAGGAACGCTTTCCGCAGCACAGCCAGGCTGAGCTCGGGGAATGGCTCAGCCCCACCTGGAGAGGAGCCCCGGGCTTTGACAGTCTTCATGTGGCCCCCACGTTGTGTTGGGCAGGGTGGGTTCAGCTGTCCCTCCGCCCCCAGATTAGCCATCGTCGCGAGGAAGCACCTGCACAAGAAGCAAATGCCTTGCCACCAAGCCCGGCTGGAAGCGGCGGCTAGTCTAGCGCCTACGGCGTCGGGAAAAGGGCTTCAATTCCCTCCTCGTGGCAGAAGCCCCTGGCCTCAGTTTCCAACTGTACAATGGCTATAAAGCCTGCCTCAGCTCCATTAAAGACAGGAGGGCTCTACACCAAGGTGAAGAGGTCACAGAAGTATCTTAGGATGTCATCATGACAACGTAAGGCCAAGGTTGTGAGCTCAAGACTACCCCCGCCTCCCATCTTCCAGACTACAAATGCTCAGGACGTGGAGATTCAAGCCTACCCGCTTGCAGTGTAGCCTAGAGCCCCAATCGGGACCCAGGTTCCCCCACCTTCCTAACCTGGGGTTACAGAGTGTAGCCACTCAAACCCTAGATTAACAAACCCAGGCCTGCGAACTCGAGTCTGCTAACCCAAGGCTTAGCTGCATGTAGACAGACCTCACTAAGAGAACTAAGGCCCGGATCCCACAGCGAAGACAGAGTTTAGGATGGAAATCTCTATGCACTGCTACAACTGGACCGAAGCTGCACATTCTCAAGAGGACCTAGGTTACAGTGGATCGAGAACTGATATATTAACAGTCCCTTGTGCCAAGAAGGCTACGCAGTGGCTGTTAGGGCGAATGCCAGCAATCAAGGGAATGGCTTCCCCGCTATTCACTGTGAGGCTCACTGATACGTCAACAAGAAAATGTGAAAAATTAGAAGAGTCCAAGGGAGGCAATCTATAAATTATGTAGGGCTGGACAGCATGATACAGGAAGGCGTGAGGACTGTTGTTATGTCGCAGAACAGAAGAAGTTAGGGGATTGATCCGCTGCTGTCCACTCTGAAGGGAGTTCATAAGAGGCTGGATGCTAGACTGTTTCTCATGGTCGCAGATGAACAAGAACAAGACGATAGTCTCCAAATTGGCAATGCAGTGGGGAGTCTAGTATAGCTATTGGAACACTATTTCACTAGGAGGGTGGTGAAGCACATTGGTAATGTTGTCCAGAGAGGTGGTGGTAATCTCCTTTCTTCGGAGGTTTTAAGGTCCAGGCTTGAAAAAGCCCTGCGGGATATTTGGGATGTCCTGCTTTGAGCAGCGAGTTGGACTAGTTACCTCCTGGGGTCCCTTCCAACCCTGAGATTCTATGATTCTATGACATCCCAGGCTGGGCCTGTGTTCTCCGAGTGGTGGCAGGACAGGCACGTCACACATCACCGCAACCAGGACTCCAGCCCCAGTGACCGCAGCCCTTCCTGGGCACTCTCTCCATGGCTCCTCTTGCACCCTGGGGAAGGGCTGCGCTGGCCCTGTGGTGCACAGCCAGGTCTGGCAGGGCCTGCCCATCACCTCTGCACAGGGCAGGTGACCTGGGTGATGCAGAGCCCCCAGAGCTACTGGGCTTAGCACCAGGTCAGGGCACCAAAGGACTTACCACAGAGAGGGGCATCTCTGAAGAGCTGCTCCACATGATTGAGGATGAACTCCACGACGATGGACTGCACCCGCACCTCCATGAAGGCAGCCGTGCCATTGAACCCAGAGGCCTCGATGTCCTTAGATCTGGAGGGGAGGGATGGGGGAGGCGTGGCTGAGAAGGCGAACGCTGCTGGGACCCAGCCCACCTCTTTCCCTCACACTCTGCTCGTTCCCAGCCGCGGGCAGAGATTCCAAGCAGGGGGGGCACCCTTTGGCTTTGGGTTGAGGCTAGCGTGCTGCTAGAGGGGACCCCACGCGTGTGGGCAGAGGAGCACAGAGCAACTTGCCTGGGTGTTTGGGGAGAATGTGGCAAGATGGGGATGTCCTGTTAAAATGGTTTCCTCTCCCCTTCCCACACCCTTCTCCTGTCCCTATCTGTTCTCTCCGGCCTCACTCCCTCCCCATCTCTCTGTCTCTCCAGGCTGGTGTCACACTCCATCCCCATCCCTCCCAGCAACAGGCTCTATGGCACCGAGGCTAGTCCCCTTCACCCAGGAACGCTCCTCCCTGCCTCTGACACTGCCTCAGCCTGCCCAGCTTGACCAAAGCAACAGGCGTCCCTGGCTCGCCCGGCTCCCTCTGCTGACTCTCACCTGAGCAGGTTGGGCGCCCAGACGATGGCCAGGTTCCTGGCGTGCATGTTGGTCTGGGAGCTGAAGGAAGCCATGTGAACCAGATGTCTCATCAGAAACTCCAGGGTCCTACAGCAGCCAAGGCAAGAGGAGGAGACACTCACATGAAGATGGCACGGCACAGAGGGAGGGATTCAAAATTCTGGGGTGGAGACCAGTGCCACACAGGGATGCCAGGCAGGATCAGACCCATCTAGCCCAGTGTTCTGTCTCTGACAGTGGCCAGCACCAGGTGCAGCCAGGGAAGCTGTAACCACCACACAGCAGTGGCTGTGGGACAGTCGGCCCCCATGGTCCCACCCCGGGCTCTAACAGTCAGAGATCAGTGATCACTCTGGAGCAGCGTTGCTCAAACTGGGGTCCGTGGATCCTTGGGGGTCCCTGAGGGTATTCTAGGGGGTCTGCGGGCCTCACTGATCAACTCCTCCCCCTCCCTCTCTCAACTTCTCCCCCTGCTCTATCTCCCAGAGGCTACTGAAGCCAAACCTGGAGATTTTAGGTGCTAAAAGTCCAGCGGCCAGTGGGCTAAGGCAGGCTCCACGCCACATCCCTGTGGCCCCTGAGAGGCAGGGGGTCTCCGTGCACAGCTCCCGCCTCGAGCAGCAACTCTACAGCTCCCATTGGCCAGGAACTGCAGCCAGTGGGAGCTGCGGGGGTGGTGCCTGCGGGCAGTGCACAGAGACCCCCGCCACCCCTGCCTAGGATCCACTACCAGAGAGACGTGCCTGTCGCTTTCAGGAGCCGCCTGAGGTAAGCACCACTCGGCCGGAGCCCGCACCCCCTCCCACACCTAAACTCCCCCCCAGAGCCCGCACTGCTGCTCTGGATAGTCCTGTTGCCCAGATCCTGACCAATCCCCCTGGGAATCTTTTTGAGTTCTGGGCATCAGTGACATCTTGTGGCAGTGAGTTCCACAGGCCGATCACATGCTGCGTGAAAATGTTTGAGATTTCCCATCTTCCTGTGTCAATGCCTGTCCTTTGTTCTTGTGTTATGAGACTGGGGGAATGGAAGCCCCCAATCTCCCTTCTCTAGACTATTCAGTCCCCTCTCATTCATCCTCTCTCTAAGGTAACACAGTTGACCTCATCAAAACTTTTCATAGCAGAGCATCTCCAGGTCCTGGATCATCCCATCTCCTTTGTCTGAGCCCTCTAGTTCTGCACTGTCCCATCTATGGCAGTGAGTCCAGGCCCGCACAGTACTGGACTGGTGGCGCTGAAGATGGCACGCCCTGTTTATCCACAGGACACACAGCCCCTGGTTTTCACCCGAGCCCCTCAGCTGGATCCTGGCTGATGGAGAATCCCCGTGGCAGAAGTTGTGCAGTGGCTCTTAAAGGACCATATACCAGTGGCAAAAGTTAAAGCAGCCCCTTGGCTGCTCTAACTTGCTTCAGGGCTGGCACAGACCAGCGCACTGACCATGGGGCCAGACCCACTCCAAAGTCCAGTGCTGAGCGAAGGTCTGACACAGGAGAGACTCTGGCCCACAGAGAGTAGCAGCAGCATAGCCAAGTTCCCTCCCACTGCCCTGCCTCCCACTGCCCTGCCAACGGCTATTAATCCAGGCCTCAGCTCCGTGGGCTGACTCCGCCTTCGTGACATCTTTGCCTGAGCCAGCTGAGCGTCGAAGGGGGGCCATGTCCTCAGACACAAGACCCCGGGGGAGACCCAGCCTCAGCTCCTGAAACATCTGTAGGCTTCTTTCCAGGGGCCAGTAGGAGGGACGAGGCCTGTCTGGAGAAAGGCTGTGCTCGACATTGTCCTAGCTGTGTTCCAGTGATCAAACTCCCGCTCACCCCGATGGAGGCTGACGGTGAGCGCAACAGACAATGCTGCCAAAGTGTAGGGAGTCCCCCAGGTCCCCGATCAGCAGAGGATGGCCACAGAGAGGAGAAGCCGACCACTCCTCTCCTTGCTTGGCCAGAGTGCTCCTACAACCCCACTGCAGGCTCTCCTCTGACTGGATGGCCATGGGCGAAGGGGCTACTCGGGCTACAGGAGAGGGCAGGCCAAGAGCCTAAGCTCCCTGCTGGGTGACGTGCCCCCTCCCCGTATGATCTGCAGCACACGGGGGATCATCCAGAGCTCTCAGGCAGTAGGAGGGCCGGAGAGCAAGGGGCCAGCATGGGCGCAGAAGAGGACCTGGGTCCCCCATGGTCTGTGCCCTTCGATCTCCAAAACTCAAGGGTTTTTTTTATGGCTGCGCACCATGTAGCCCGCACTGCGGCCTCCCCCAAGGGCTTCCTGAGGCTTTTGGCCACACGTCATGCTCACTGCCTGGGGCCAGGTGGCGGTAGGGTCACCCCCCACCCTCCAAGTCCTGTAGTGTGAGATGGAAAGTCCTTCAGCACCTCTTTTGTTTTCACCGCCGTCCTCTCCATCTGGTGGCCACAGGCATCCCTGGGAAAGGCAAAGTCACAGAACTGTAAGAACAGCCATTACTGGGTCCAGAGCAAAAGATCATTTGCCGACGTCCTGTTCTCCAGCAGTGGCCTGCCAGATGCCCAGAAGAAATGAACAGACGGTAATGACAGTGTCCATCCCCTTTCGCCTTTCCTTGCTTTCTGCGCACAAGGGCTCAGGGACCCCATTCCGACCATCCTGGCTAATGCTTGAATGGACCTGTCTTCCAGGACTTATTCTCGTTTTTTCTTGACCTTTTTGGTCTTGGCTTTCACAACATCCCTCTAGGCAGGGAGTCACCGGTTGTGTGCATTTGTGTTGAGGAAAACTACATTCCTTTTGTTTGTTGTTTTAAACCTGAATGGACTTTATTTTCATTTGGTTGACCCCTATTCTGTGTTTGTCTTGAGAAGGAATAAATAACCTTCGTTATTTACTTTCCCACACCAGTCATGCTTTTATAGATCTCTTTTCCAAACGAACTAGCGAGCGGCTGAGCCCCAGGCCCGTAATTGCCCACTAAAGCCCTGCTGGCTGGGGCCATGGAAGTGTGGCAGGCTCAGGGGTTATTTAAAGGGCTGGGTCTGCTGCTCTTATGCCCTGGGCCCTGTTTTAAAGTAGCTGCTGGAGTCCGTTGCTGCTGCTACCCCAGGCGCTCCGGCAGCTTATTTAAGGTCCGCCAGCGTGGTAAGAAGCAGGGGGTTCCTGGGGCCCTAAATAGCCCCCAGAGCCTGGAGTAGGTGACAGGCCTCCTAGGGCTATTTGTAAAAAGGGCCCGGGACTCCCCCGTTTGCCTCTTGGTCGTGGGCCCTTTAAATAGCCCTTGGAGCTGCTGGCCGGCGGAGCCCTGGGGTAGCAGCGGCAGCCGGGGGCTCCAGCAGTGGTTTAAAGGGCCCGGGGCAGTAGCAGTGGCCGAGCCCTTTAAACTGCTGCTGGAGCCTCCAGCTGTCACTGGTACCCCAGTGTGACCTCCCCCCCGATCCCTACCTCTTCCAGGGGCCAGAACCGACTCCAACCCAGCCCCGTACCGGTAAGTCCCTATTTCTACTTTCACCCTCCCTGAGGTTCAGGGGCAGCTGAAAACGGAGGAAATTGGAGTCCAGGTTTGGCAATGGAGCAGCAAGTTCTTTGGCCCTGCAGCCTCCATCACTTCCAACCCCACTTCCAGCAGCCAGGCCTCCCCGCCTCACACAGGAAATGGCACCCTGCTGTCTGTGCAAGGGTGTGACAGCAAATACCCTGCCCCAGGTCCATTCACTCCCAGCCTCGGCAGGCCCAGCTGCGATAACCCCTTCTCTAGAGAGGACATGAGCACCGTTCTTTTCATTTGTATTATGGGGCGTCCAGAGTAGGGTGACCAGATGTCCCAATTTTATAGGGACAGACCCAATATTTGGGGCTTTTTCTTACATAGCCCCCAAACCTAGAGTCAGTAACAGATGATGACAGTCCCTAGCACCGGCCATTAGAGAGCAACATGATCACGCCCAGGGGACCAGCGACCCATGGCCCTCTGCAGTGGATTGAACAGGCCAAAGTACAGACTGCCTGCACCCCATCATCCATTTCTTTTGTACTCCACAGCAGAGAGCAGCGCCCCTAGGGCAGGGGTGGGCAAACTACCGCCCGCAGGCCAGATCCACCCCACCAGCCATTTTAATCTGGCCCTCAAGCTCCCGCTGGGAAGTGGAGCCTGGGGCTTGCCCTGCTCCGGCTCTCCAGCTGGGGAGCAGGGTTGGGGGCTGTGCCACGTGGCTCCTGAAGCAGCGGCATGGCCCCCCTTGAGCTCCTACACATAAGGGCAGCCAGGGGTCTCCACTATGCACACTGCCCCCGTCTCAAGCGCCACCCCTGCAGCTCCCATTGGCCGCAAACCATGACCATTATGAGCTGCAGGGGCGGTACCTGTGGACGGGGCAGTGCACAGAGGCACCTGGCTGTATCTCCACGTAGGAGCTGGAGTAGAGACATGCCGCTGCTTCTAGGAGCCACGTGGGGTAAGCACCACCATGAGCTTGCACCCCTGAGCCTCTCCCCACCCCCCAACCCCCTGCCCTAGCCTTGATCCTCCTCCCGCCCTCCAAACCCCTCAATCCCAGGCCAGAGCACCCTCCTGCCCCCCAAACTCCTCATCCCCAGCCCCACCCCAGAGCCTGCACCCCTAGCCAGTGCCCTCACCACCCCCAACCCGCACTCCACTTCCCTGTCCCAGCCCAGAGCCCTCTCCCACACCCTGAACGCCTCATTTCTGGCCCCACCCCAGAGCCCTCAGCCCCAACCAGAGCCTTCATCCCCTCCCACACCCCAACCACAATTTTGTGAGCATTCAAGGCCCGCCATACGATTTCTATTCCCAGATGTGGCCCTCGGACCAAAAAGTTTGCCCATCCCTGCCCTAGGGGCTCGGATAACAAAGGCTGTGATTGGCGGTAATTCTAATGACTCAAGCGTACCGAAGGCAGAAGCAGAATTACACAGAGCAGATGAGCTTCCCAGCATGAATGCCACCAACACAGCGAGACAGACCATAAAAGTGACCTCAGAGCCCTGGATTCATGACACAGAAACTTTCCTTCAAGCAGGAGATTGATATATTGGAGAGGGTTCAGAGAAGAGCCACAAGAATGATTTACGGGATAAGAAAACCTGCCTTATAGTGAAAGACACAAGGAGTTCTATCAAAGAGAAGATTAAGGGGCAACTTGATCACAGTCTGTGAGTACCTACTTGGGGAACAAATATTTGATAAGGTACCCATCAGTCTAGCAGAGAAAGGTTGAACACGATCCAACGGCTGGAAGTTGAAGCTCGACACATTCCGACTGGAAATAAGGCGCACGTTTTTAACCGTGAGAGCAATTAACCACTGGAACAATTGACCAAGGGTGGGAGATTCTTCATCACTGACCATATTTCATAGAATCATAGAAGATTAGGATTGGAAGAGACCTCAGGAGGTCACTAGTCCAATCCCCTGCTCAAAGCAGGACCAATCCCCAACTAAATCATCCCAGCCAGGGCTTTGTGAAGCCGGGCCTCTAAGGATGGAGATTCTACCACCTCCCTAGGTAACCCATTCCAGTGCTTCACCACCCTCCTAGTGAAATAGTGTTTCCTAATATCCAACCTAACCCCCCCTGCCACCAACTTGAGACCATTGCTCCTTGTTCTGTCATCTGCCACCACTGAGAACAGCTGAGCACCATCCTCTTCAGGTAGTTGAAGGCTGCTATCAAATCCCCCCTCACTCTTCTCTTCTGCAGACTAAATAACCCCAGTTCCCTCAGCCTCACCTCGTAAGTCATGTGCCCCAGCCCCCT